>NC_082388.1:11219794-11225993 GCF_031168955.1 Gadus macrocephalus
TTCAACCAACAGCTGATGGTGGGCGGGGAACCCGAGCATATGATTTATGTTAAGTAGCCATTATGGCGAAGAGGCTGTGTGTTCAAGACAATGCTTCAGAGGGAGGAACAACGAGGGAAGGAGAGTTTAAAACAATAGGCAAGGTCATGGTGCGACCTTGCCTGGTGTGTTTGGTACTGTCTCTGCTCGTCAATGGACAACAGCAGCGTGCTCTGGGTTCATTTTTGGGAGACTGAATGCCAAATAAAAAGTATTTATTTAGCATTCAAATAAAGATGCCGAAAATAATTCATTTGAAAATGTAAAATGGCATCGAATGGAACGAATGGACGATTCAACGTGTCTGGCATCTACAACCTGCATGGTTCTTCAATAATTACCATTATATTAGGCATGCCGTGCTAAGCTTACTTACTCTCACGGTACATGTAATATGCTATTAAGAAAAAAAAATCTTTGATAAGCTCTGGTGAATTCTTGCGCAGCGTTGATTGCTCTCGAAATCAATGTTTTTTAGGAGGAGGACCAACATTTTATTTTCTGGGGAAAGTTAGCCGTGATGTCATCGTGATGGGAGCTGATCTCTCTCAACACGCAACACGAGTTGATGGAGGTCTGTATTGTTGGGAGACTCAATTATGGGATGTAATCTCAAGTCTTTAGCGTGCATTAACCTCTTCAAACGTTCAAACGTACCACTGTTCCAGAGGAAAATGTAATCACCCCCCAAAAATATATATTTAAATGCATGCCTCATCTGGCTGTATCGCACACTACCCCGGGCTTACTATAATGTAGAGCTATTTGAGACAAAGTGATCCTCCAATTACAGCAGAGTCAGTTGTAACCCGGTTAATAATGGATTCTGTAGTAGCGTCGATGCTACTTAGCAGGACGTTAGAGCGAGCGAGAGAGAGAGAGTGCATAAGGAGCGACAGGGGAAGAACGAGAGAGAGAGAGAGACTAAAGTGAGAGTGTGTGTGTTGCTGATCGCATAGCAGCCGTGTGCCCCCCCCCCCCCCCCCCCCCATCACTGAGAGTATTATATACTGTACGCCCCTGACAAGGTGATATTCTGTTTCAATTCTCCAGCCAGCCTCTGATTGTGCTGCATGGACACATTTTAGCTTAACGTCGTAGTCCACTGGCCCCGCACCCCAGCCACAGTAGCAAGGATGGACGAGCTGAGAGCTGTGCACCTCGTTACACAGACACCCTCAACCATCCCCACCTGGAGCCCCCTCTTTGTCCTGGAGGACAGAAGAAAATGTGCGTGCCAAGATAGGAAAAAACCTAGCATGGGCTTTGCATGTCGCTAGCACTACGTTGAAGGCTTTTGCCGTTAATAAGAACATAGGAAGGCGCGTTGCCGTTGTAATTGAAGCGGGGGTCTCGCTTTCACCCTCGCCCGCGCGTCGTTTTCACCATCGAATACAATTTTACGACACCGCATTAACGCCGTACACACACAAGCGCATCATAACTATTATGCATCGTGCAGGCATAATCATACGGCCTATGATTATGCCACAACGGCATTCCGACGGCTGTAATGTTATGCAAATATAAAAACGTTCACGGCGCCCGTCTATTGGCATGACGCGATGAATGATGGAGTGACACCTAAGGTTATCGTAAACACCAGTGTGTGCTCGTGACTTTCAGGCAAGGTTTCAGACCTACATGAGGAGGGGGGATGTTCTGCCTCCAGATGATAATTACAGGACCTCATTTCTCTTATCTAATATTGTTCAATTCACTGGTGAGTTCTCTCTATTTACAATGACGCCTCCCTTTTGGAAACCCGTGTTTATTAGAAAAGTCTCATTTTGAAAGCCCAACCTTAATGACAATGTGACGCTGAGCGCAGTGTGTCAACATTCTCAAAGGCAACCGAATATCGGATATTACAAATATAACCTGCGTTTTACTATCTGCATCAGCCAGAAAACCCACGAGGCATTCAAATAAAACAGACAATTCTATCCTTACTCTCATCGAGAGTTGAACTCAACAAAGACATCATTACTGGTGGCACTTTGAGTTTTTCAGTGTTTTCCACAAATACACCTGTGTTTACATAAGCCAATCTGCATCAGGCACAAAACCCAGAGAAGACATACATTCAAGGCAACGAATAATCCAATCCCCCGTACCTCATCAAACGATCTCCTCCAACAAACAAACAAACCAATAGCTGATCCTTAGTGACCATAGAGTTTTACTATTTTTATCTCATTGTCTTCAAACCAAACAGCTGTGCGTGATTTTGTATGTGTGTGCGTGTGTGTGTGTGTGTTCGTGCGTGTGTGAGTGTGTATGTGCATGTGTGTGCGCGCACGTGTGTGTGTCTGTGTGTATGTGTGCATGTGTTGGCGTGCGTGCGTGCGTGTGTGTGTGTGTGTGTGTGTGTGTGTGTGTGTGTGTGTGTGTGTGTGTGTGTGTGTGTGTGTGTGTGTGTGTGTGTGTGTGTGTGTGTGTGTGTGTGTGTTGGGGGGGTATACATATAATCCCTGTCGGGCCATGCAGCTGGCATGCAACTGAGTCACGCATCAGCCCTGATTAGAGGCAGCAGCGGTCCCCTGGCCTTCCCCCACCCTACTATACCCGCACCCCAACCCTGCCCCCTACCATAACCCCCCCCCCCCCCTACACTACCCCAACACACGCCCTACCAGAGCTACCAAGAGAGAGAGACAGAGAGAGACAGAGAGAGGGGGGAAGTATGAGAAGAAAGAGAGTGATGGAGAGAGTGAAGAGAGCGGGAAGAGAGAGGCTGAAGAGAGAGAGAGAGAGAAACTGAAGAGAGAGAGAGAGAGAGAGAGAGAGAGAGAGAGAGAGAGAGAGAGAGGAGAGAGAGAGAGAGAGAGAGAGAGAGAGAGAGAGAGAGAGAGAGAGAGAGAGAGAGAGAGAGATAGTGATGGAGAGACATCAGAGGGGAAGAGAAAGAGAGAGGCGAAAAAGAAAGTGATAGAGGGACGAGAGAGAGTGCCAGGGCCAGCCCTCTCTCTCTCAGTCCGTGTGACCTTGATGGAGCGTGATGGAGAGGAAACGACAAGCGCCACAACGCCACACGCCGTCTGTATCATGCGAGCTCCTCCCTCGCTGTCACGCGGCAACGCTCGCGTGCTCTTAGATGTGTCCAGTCAGGAGTTGTTTGTTGATTTAACAATATTCTGTTCCTTATCTCAAAGACTCGCCTTGAATCAGTGTATCCTTCTCTATGGCGGACAATCTGTGGCCCAAGTCCTATGGAAACACCCACACGATTTCTGTTTCCTTTTCTACAATCTGTGATTTCATCTGAATATGAAAATCCTACAGTTGCTTCGAATATGAACAGCTCTAGTTCATAATCGAGGAGACAGTAGGATTTTCCCATTAGATACTATGAGACACATTATTATACTATTAATACATACATTCAACATGCAAAATATAACATGCAATACAATTTCACTTTTTATATTACTACGGCAGATAATAGTAGTAGTAATTGTGAACCGGGCACCGTTGTAAGGTGTTGGTGCCGTGTTGTGCACTGACTTTTACAACAGCTTAAGCATGTTGTTTGCTGTTGTTACAAAAATATTGTTTTATATTCAGGAGGATGCAGAAGATCTAAATAAGCAGACCAGAGCAGGCAGGCTGACGATAATGATGTGAAATAAATAAAACATCGAACTAATGGGTCAGACATGAACTAAATAACTGATCTACCTGGTCTGGAGCACAATGGCACACATATACACTATGTGTTGAGAATTTCCCCGGATGTTAAAACAGTCTAGCTATTTTTCTTAGCTAGATATTTCTTAGTGATCGGAATCACCTAATTGACAAACTTCACCACCAAATTATTTAAAAAGTGGTTAAATAGTAAATTTCTATTCAATATTCTTCCTCTACAGCTAAAGGGAAAAACTGTTAAGATGGCGTCCACTCAACAGCAGCCAGCAGGAGGATCATTTGAGTCATTAATATACACGTGTATTTCCTCCCGTCCTCGTACAAATCCTGCAACAAGCTAACTCACAGTTGGCTAGCATGCTGTAACTTCTGAACGTTCCAATCAAATCATGACGGAGCGCATTGCATTCCCCCCCCCCCCCCCCCCCTGCGGCGACCTCCTGGTTTTACTTGTATGGATAAGTCACATCACATTACCGAGATACAATCAGAACGCCATTTCATGGTGTACTGTCACAAGAGATAGAGAATCCAGTCAAACAGGGTCAACGGTTTCTAAAGTGTAAGCATTTTCACCGAGTGATCTTGAGTTATTGTACGTTTTTCCGAACTGCATAACACGTTGTCTATCGGCCAAACTGAAACACTGGAACAACATGCAAACCTGTTAGAAAACGGACTCACTCAAACACACTGGTGCGCCCTCCCAGGCCAGTTAGGCACGGCCTAACTTAAAATGAACTGGTAAACCGGGGAGGGCTTTCCCCTCCTCCCCTCTCCCTGCTCTGTTAGCCAGGCTCGGAAACGGCAGAGCCGCTTCGCTGTCCAGACGTGTGGTGCTGAAACGCCATCCAACCAGGAGGAGATGCTGGGGCTGTCCCCGCCCTGCTCCTCTACCTTACCCCAGCCCCCGCTCCCACGGCAGGGGTGCTCCAGTGAGTCACACCGCCGGCTGCTCCGGACGACATCAGCCGGCGGAAATGTTCAAATGCTTTCCCGGCTCCCCGAGGGGCTGATATACGAGAGCTGTGTTGTATTATTAAGCTACTGTATTCTGTATTGGGGGATAAGACACTCGGAAACTGTGCAGTGGAAGTGGGCCAGGGGTTTTGGTTTGACAGATTTAGTTCAAGGTAACCATAGGTATTGAGCTTTTTTCAGCCGGTCTTAAACACATGAATGTGGACACGCTCATGCACAAGCTAATGATCACAAAGCTCTGGTTGAATCCCACATATCTCCTCTTCTCCGAGGACCAGGCTCGGTGTGAGATGCTAGATGTGTGTCAGGCCAAGGCGAGGCAATGCACACAGCCTGCTTGTTCTCTAAATACGTCTTCTCGGCACAGCAATGTACGTGAATCTTCAGCCTCCTTATTCAGTTGCTTCTTTTACCCTTTTGCGTTGTGCCCCTGATGTCTTCTAGACATTTAAGCATGAGGTTTCTTCATCATAGTGTGCATGTGTATCGGCGCTTCTGTGTTGTCTTTGTGTGTGTGTGTGTGTGTGTGTGTGTGTGTGTGTGTGTGTGTGTGTGTGTGTGTGTGTGTGTGTGTGTGTGTGTGTGTGTGTGTGTGTGTGTGTGTGTGTGTGTGTGTGTGTGTGTGTGTGTGTTAGCCTGTATGATATCTGACCTTATCTTTCAAGGGCTCATCATAAAAAAAAGACCAAAAAAATAACAGGCTATCCTACTCTGGTGACCATATAATGCAATTTCGTTTAAATCAGCTTAACTTTAGTTATTTTCATGACAGTAAGACTACGCGCCACAATCAATGGTAAAAATTATACCCCAAAAAAACAACATCTTATTTAACCCATATTTGTAGCAGGGCTGTGTGTTGTCGAAGCCGTCTGGCTCGCAGTCCTTCTCGGAGAGAACAGCCACGGGGGCTCCTGTATCAGCCGTGCCGTGGGCACGTCTTCCTCCACACCATTAAGCCACCTTATATGCTATCCGCGTTGGATTAGGATACATCTCTCTCCCTCTACCCTTCATAAACTGAAAGTTTATGAAGAAACACGGTTTAACAAAGGAACAAAAGGTGTCTCCCTGGACAAATGTTGTAATGAGACCTATCTTTTGCAATGCCCGCCGCCATATAAGTGTCAATATTTGTCGGGCAACATCCCCCTGATTTTGGGATACCACACACACAACATAGACTATTGACATTGAAACACGCCACGGTCTCTTTGTATAAGGAATACTGCAACACACACACACACACACACACACACACACACACACACACACACACACACACACACACACGCTCAGAGCACGGTGTTGTCCACGGTGTTTCTTCACCGTCCACCGTGAGGTAATGGGGCTAAATATCTCGGTGGGCGCAAGGTGCCATTTACCTGGAGATCCGTCGGCGATCCGACACATGTAGGCAGGGGGATGACGGCTTTAGCAATCCAGGTTCCACCACGACGAAAGCAATCCCTTTACACTGAGGCAAAGTGACGAATGCGCAGATGAATGCGACTTTTGTCTTTACCTG
>NC_082388.1:11226093-11228593 GCF_031168955.1 Gadus macrocephalus
TCCAGACGCACACTCACACACAGACACACACACACACACAGACACACACACAGACACCCACACATTATTAAACTATGTATCCATTTAGGTTTACCTCAGTCTATATGCATTTGTGAAACAAATGCGTCGGTTAAATTTGTCTTTATGTTAATGTCTAGATGTGAAAACGCAACTAACACTTTTCTTTTACTTTTAAGCTCAAACAGAAAGAGCTGTTGAACCTTTTTGTGCAACAGAACACTCTTGACTGTGAGAAGAGAGACGGAGAGGGTGAGAGATAAACCTGTCTGTCTGTCTGTCTGTCTCGTTGCAGTTCTTCGAAGGCAAGGAGCTGCGTTTGAAACAGGAGTACTTTGTGGTTTCTGCCACCCTCCAGGACATCATCCGTCGCTTCAAGGTCTCAAAGTTTGGCTCCAGGGAAGTCGTTCGCACAGACTTTAACAAACTGCCTGACAAGGTACGCCAAAATACTTCTGAAGGATATACCGTTCCCTTTTCTTGGCTATTTTCACTGTTTCAGGTTTTGAGTTGAGTTGCGTTTGATGTTCAGTGTTTTCTTTACCATTGATTGGGGCTTGATATTGTTTTGACATGACTGAGATTGAGAATGACTGTTGCCATTTTGAGGGGATATCTTCTGTTTTATTATTTTGGATGTTCGTAGGTTGCCATTCAACTGAATGACACCCACCCTGCCATGGCTATCCCTGAGCTGATGAGGGTGCTGGTGGACGAAGAACAACTGGACTGGGACAAGGTCAGCCTTCAACGACATCACACCAATACCATTATCTTAATACCAAACAAGTCCCATCTCACCGACCTTCACGAACGATAAAAAGGTTGAATTATGATTGCACCTGGGACTTTTTTCTTAAAAGTTGAGTATTGTCATTCAAAAAGTCAACAGAAGGGGGCAGAATCGAGGCTGAATCAATACAGCAACAACCAGCGTGATTTGATATATTTATGTATTCAATCATATGAATGTGTTTTTTCTGCAAGACACTAATTATTAGTGGACAGCCCTAATTGCTCCGTGTATAGCAGTTGTTGTCTTGTCTCCTGCCTAACCTGTGTGTGTGTGTGTGTGTGTGTGTGTGTGTGTGTGTGTGTGTGTGTGTGTGTGTGTGTGTGTGTGTGTGTGTGTGTGTGTGTGTGTGTGTGTGTGTGGGTGTGTGTGTGTGTGTGTGTGTGGTGTGTGTCTGTGTGTGTGTATGTGTGTGTGTTTGTTGCTAGGCGTGGGACATCTGTGTGCGTACCTGTGCGTACACCAACCACACGGTTCTCCCCGAGGCGCTGGAGCGCTGGCCTATTGACCTCTTTGCCCACCTCCTGCCCCGTCACCTGGAGATTATCTACGAAATCAACAGGCGCCACCTGGAGGTAGGGGGCAGTACTGCACCTCAACTCACTCACACACACACACACACACACACACACACACACACACACACACACACACACACACACACACACACACACACAAACACCATCTCCTGCAAAAGTACTCTAATGAGACGTTTAGGTTGATGTGTTTAATACAGTTCACAGGATTATTTAGCGCTTCCTTAAATCTGACGACGTTCTCAACAAGGGTCACTCTTCAAAACGAGAAGTGTAAACACGTATTGTTGTGTTCTTTCTACGGAGTAATTAATTTCCAAGCTAAATATGTATGTGCATACAAACAAAGGCATGAACACACTTCCTTTGTGGTATTTCAATCACACCTTATCTTTGCAGTCATTTATGTGTGATTGAATGTGCATTTGGTGAGTATGTGCATATAATTCAGAGGAACATAAAACACACATAAACACTGCATTTAGCGGACTAAGACACATTGTACACCTGGGTGGAACTCTCCCCGCTTTATCTCTCTGTTGTGCTGTCGTCCTCCGCCAGAACGTTGCAGCCAGATTCCCAGGCGACCATGAGCGCCTGTGCCGTATGTCCCTGGTGGAGGAGGGCGGCCAGAAGAGGGTCAACATGGCCCACCTCTGCATCGTGGGCTCGCACGCCGTCAACGGCGTCGCCCAGATCCACTCCGACATCCTAACGGCAACCATGTAAGGCATCTCCAGTACCTTACTATTCAGGAGCACTCCTGTTTAGCCGTTGAGCTAAAGGTTTTTTTATCAAAAGCCTGTTTGTAGATACAGGTCATATAGGAGAAGGCAAGCCTGGCTCAAAGGTACCTAAGGTAGAGTGCAGACATTGAGGTATGAAACTGGGATCTTTTGGCTTGGAGTTAACCCTGGGAGTTAAGCCTAATAACAAACTGCCCTGCCGCGTAAAAGTACAGGTGCACATACAACTCTCTTTAAATGCTAGTGTAAGCTAGCAATGACGTAGATATGTTCTAATCAGAGCAAAAT
This sequence comes from Gadus macrocephalus, assembly GCF_031168955.1. Classification (NCBI taxonomy): domain Eukaryota; kingdom Metazoa; phylum Chordata; class Actinopteri; order Gadiformes; family Gadidae; genus Gadus; species Gadus macrocephalus. The sequence continues at coordinate 11,228,475 of NC_082388.1, forward strand.
GTTGCTCAGAGTCAATGTTACACATTAGAACAATAAGGGATATTAATGGCTTCAATCGTGATAGACCTTGAATGTCCTTGAACGTCCTTGAATGTCATTGAGTGTCCTTGAATGTCCTT
>NC_082388.1:11233593-11268593 GCF_031168955.1 Gadus macrocephalus
CTGCCATCACAATCAATCCCAGCTCCATTATATTAGCCCCATATACCAAGCAAAAATAAATAGGCCCATATATCAATATGTCAAGCCTATACATATAAAGACTATGCATCCATATTTGAAGCCTATATATAAAGCCTTTACATCCATATATCAAGCCTATATAAAGCCTATATATCTCAAGCCTATTTATAAGCCTATATATAATAATATATCAATCCTAAGTATAAAACGTGTACATCCATCTGTTTTTATTTCAGCCTTTATTTCAGTATCTAGCCTATGTATCAACCCTAAATAATGTAAGTTTATATAATGAAGTCCATATTTGTACATCAAACCAACATTGACACACTCCTATATATACCAAGCTATATCAAGCTTACGTATCAAACCAACATTGACACACTCCTATATATACCAAGCTATATCAAGCTTACGTATCAAACCAACTTTGACACAGTCCTAGTCTTATGCCATCTTTGAAATGGAAATATGTAATACACGCGTGGGATTTGCAGATGATTTCTAGAAATACAAAAATATGTCAAAGGTAATCATTGCCAAACCCGTTCAAAATCATAATCCCTAGGTGGAAAGAGGCACCCTATCAGAACTCCTGTCTAGACCTGACACTTCTAAGCATACTGTCTCTGGTTATCCATGTATCACGGTCAGACCCCTCACAGACTCACCCCCACACCTCGCCCACATACTAAACCACACTCATCTACACAACCTTACCCCCTTCTCCACATACTAAACCACACTCATCTACACAACCTTACCCCCTTCTCCACATACTAAACCACACTCATCTACACAACCTTACCCCCCTACACACCTGAGCCCGTTCGAACCCACACACTCACTCACCTACGCACCACACACCTGCTCAGCCTCACCCCCATACAAACTCACACACACATCCACACACTCTCCCTTACAAAATCACCAACGCATTCTCACCCACACACACTCGTCCACACTCCCCCTCCTTCCCATACACACCCTCCTCCCCCACACCCTCACTCAGCCATCCTCCCCCACACTCTCACCCATGCCATCCTCCCCCACACTCTCACCCATGCCATCCTCCCCCACACTCTCACCCATGCCATCCTCCCCCACACTTCAAGTTTGAGCCACAAAGGTTGTGTGTGGCGGAGCAGAAACGTTGACTTTTCATAATAAAGAAATCAACCAATGTTTGACTGAATGAATGAATCGAATAAAGTTTGTATCCTCCTTGCGGTGCCGCCCAGATACCATGCTGTGGATTACTACAATCGCCTGCCAGAGCTCAAACAGGCCATGGACCAGATCTCGGCAGGGTTCTTCAGTCCCAAGCAGCCTGACCTCTTCAAGGAGATAGTGGACATGCTCATGCACCATGACAGGTAACGCACCTGGCTGGCCTGCCTGTCCGTCTGTCTATTCATCTCTATGTCTGCCTGTCCCATATCTCGCTGTCTATCTCTCTCTGCTTGTCAGTCAAACTTTAAAAAAAAAAGAAGGCGAAATTGGAAATGATTGATGACCATGTAAATGGTTTGCTGAAGATATTTATTAGAATGATGTTAATCTATTATAATGGATTTTTTTTCTCGATCGTTTCTTACAGGTTTAAAGTGTTTGCTGACTATGAAGATTACATCAAATGCCAAGAACAAGTCAATGAGTTGTACAAGGTGGGCGTCATGAATTATCTCCATTGAAGTAACAGTATGATAATGGTCCTGTCTCTCCCAAATAGTGGAGCATGGCAGTACCACTGCCATGGCTAGGTTGGAGGTTCTATGACCTATGGGCCAGCCCAGGCTTCCATGCACGGCACTCACACTGTTGTTTTAAGACACTGGATGAAAGCGTCGACCAAACGGCGTATATATCACAAATGTTTTTATTGAGATGTTCCCCGTTTTCTTCCCACCAGAACCCCAAAGAATGGACCAAGAAGGTGATCTACAACATCGCCGGCTCTGGAAAGTTCTCCAGCGATCGCACCATCGCCCAGTACGCCCGCGAGATCTGGGGCGTGGAGCCCACCCTTGAGAAGATCCCAGCCCCCGACGATATCTAGAGGGCCTTCCACCGAGATCCCACCACTGACACGGATCGTCACTCCTAACCCACACCTGCGGTCATGAGCCTACCTGTATCCCCCATCGGTGATGTCATCTCGGCCTACACGATAAATAAATTATCTTTGGGAAAAATGAATTGGGTTGCAGAGTAGTCTTTCGCGCTAACAGGCAGTGTTGATCGCAAGTTTTCCACAACAAATGAATGGCCTCCCTACGTGTGTGAATCATTATAAACTTTTTCTTGTTACATTCTGTGGTGTTTTTTTTACAGTCAAACTGTTTTTTTTAATGCTAACAACAAGCAAGCTAACGTAGCAAGCAAGTGCTCTAGAGAGTCGTTTGATTGACCATATATGGGCAGCGGTTACTTTACTACGTCTGCTGGGCTTGCTGATTTGAAAACACTGCTAACGATGGTCCTCTTCCCCTTTAAGTGCGCTCCGGGTTTTATTTACTCCACAGCGTCTGTTGTTCACGGCCAGAGAGACCCCCATCTGCCTTACACCTGCAACAGCAAAGCCATAAAGACCACCGCAGGGTTTGTCCAACCATGATGGTGCACTATTTGTATCTGGAAGATTCTTTGGGGGCTTTATGAGTTAATGTTTTGCTGTGACACGTCTGAGAGGATTTGTGGTCTGAGCAGTAGTCTTTATTTTTTTAAGTAAAGAATACTTTATTTAGAATAACACACATTCTGAATAAATGTCTTGTCTAAAACGGATGGAAGATTTCAGTTACTTTCTACCTGATCCTACTCGCTACATTGGGCATTTTAGTAGACAAATCATAGGCTATTCATCAGCATGAGTCAGCATAAACTTCCCTTTCAAACACTACAGTTAAAGTAGGCCACTTACTCTATTAAGCCAACTTTATAAAACTATTACCAATGTAGGATACTTCAGAGAATTATTAAAACATATTTATTTTTAGGTAATGCCACATTAATTATGAAATCTGATGCCCAAAATATTGTCTGCGTAAAATAAACATTGTAGGTGTAGGTATAGATTTTTTTCTTGGGAGTAAAAATGTAATTAAATAAAATACATTATTAGGAATTATCAAATTTATAAAACAGTGAACAATAAAGCAGCTCTTGCAGAAGTGTGTCAAACATAACCTAGAACTCAAAACACACACACACTCACACATCCCTATCATACACTCACTCATACACATACACACACACACACGTACACACACACACACACACACACACACACACACACACACACACACACACACACACACACACACACACACACACACACACACACACACACAGTTCACATTGGGGCAGTGTGACCTAAAGCTAATTGCGCCCCAAGCAGGGGCGTGGCCAGGAAATTATTACTGTGGTGGCCATTGCCCATTGCACAATAAACGGTCAAACTCTTCACATGAAAAATTAACATTTAAATCCAAAAACAACATATGTGTAATCCAGGACATATAAAGACTGGGACCAGAAGATAATTACTTTCTCGAAACCCATACATATTTTTCGGTCTCATAGGTCCCATGGGCTCTACCAGAAGGGGCGTGCACATATATGCCCCGGATTACACATATGTTGTTTGTGGATTTAAATTATAATTTTTCATCTCAAGAGTTTGACCGTTTAATCGTTTAGATGTCTGGCAGCCCGGGAGTACAATCCCTTTCTTCTCTGGACTGCCGCCGAAGCTTCGGCGGCAGTCCGGCAGCTCCGGCGGTGCCGCCGGCAGAGAAAGGGATTGTACTCCTGGAGCTCAGCTGCTGCCGAGTTCCCCCGCCGGAGCTGCTTGTCCGCTGGTCCACAGAATCTTAGCTATGCTCTGATTGGAGGGGAGAGAGGAAGTGGGAGGTAATATTAAACGGTGCCCCCTTCCTACATAGGGGGGGGGGGCGCCGAAACAGACTCGCTCGTTTGGTAACTGTAGGCGGGGTACTTTCAGACATGCATATCTCACTCAAAAAATGATGTAGGCCTACAGACTTTTTTCAAAGTTTGTATTCGTGTGGGAGCACCAGAGACCCAAAACTACACCCCAAATCCCAGGAAAAGGGTTGTTTTCATAATATGTCCCATTTAAATGAAAGGTTGGGTATGGGATTTGCGAAACACCAGCAGATTTTGAAAAGACACAACTCAAATGGTCCTACCCCGTCTCCTTCAACGCTGACTCTGACTCCACCCAATCCAAGTACATGGACCCGTAATCATGCACGAGCGCGAACACAGATGCGCTAGAGCGAGCCAGGCTAGCTAGGTTGGAGTTTAGGGTTGTCTTCTAGTGCTAGGACCAAATGTGGATTAGCTAGTTAGTTAGCTCCAGTAGCTACCGCAGGATAACAACAAACAGAAGCTTGCTCTGGGTCACGAGCTTTGAGTATGTGCACGAAGGGGTCACACGTGGGGAGAGGGGGAGGGGGAGTGCAGTACGACCGTTTGATTGACGTACTTAGTGTCCAATGCCACTCGGTGGTTCTGGAAGTCATTGGCTGTTGAGTTTTTCGAGCCACGGCCCGTTCCACAGATGATTGACTTGTTTAATTTTCATGTCAGTACTTCTAACTCAGTGGCTGTAAGTGGGTTATGATAAGGATTTCAAGTAATTTTGCAAAAATGGCCAAAAAAGAATATTCCATACCCAACCTTTAATTGGAAGATGCAATCCTAATTTAGAAAGCAAACTATTGTCACAACAATTTAAAAGCACTTGGTTATGTTAGTGAACTAATACTTTTAACCAAGCACAATGCATAACAATCTTTCATTTGCTTTTTAGTAGAAAATTCATAAAGGCATCAGCATCAGTCATTGCAATGTTATCGTTTAACCACAAAAGTTAAAATAGGCCATTTGAGATAGAGTATAAAGTTAAATTACCCCACAATGGAAACAAGGTAACGTATTAACACTTTTAAATGCTTACAAACTTTTCCGCACTCAGATACAGAGATAGAGAAATAAAAATCACACACACACACACACACACACACACACACACACACACACACACACGCACACAAAGTAGTTTCAACACTGCATCAGTAAGAATGCAAACAAGAAATCACAGCAAGTTAGGGTCCACCTGTTCACATTTTGCATATCGACGGACAATTGTTTGACACAAGCGTTTTACTCAGACTTTTATGAGTCAGCAATACTTTTTTACTACTACTGTCTATCACGTAGGCTTAATGTTAATGTTTAAAAAAAAAGTTAATGAGCATTGTTTCCAGAACTTACTAAACATTGGCCCATTGTTTGCTTTCCTTAGGGGTACGTGGAATTGTATTCTCGTTCAATAATAAAAATCTGGTTTTAGCCAATCGGGAGAAGAACAGTTTGTCTGTCAAACACATTCATGGCCGCACGCGCTGCCGATGCCCCGAGCACACCGCTGAAGGACTTAACCCCGCGGGACGTCTGACGTTTCCGGCGAGCTCGCGCACTTTAGCACAGAATTCAACTCCACAGGTTTGGAGACTCAGAGGAAAGCAAGTCCTTGAGGTCTGAACCATTTTGAAGCGGATTAGTCATACTCAACAACAACTTTTTGTTAAAGGTTTCACTTATTTGTTTTAATTGTTACATATAGCTAAATTATTACCTCCTGTGAATTAGTATTTCAATGTGATGAAGTTCTAGGATTTTTATGAACTACGACCCATCATCCAGGTAAGAACGACTATATATTCAATTGCATCATTATATGCTTAAAAAATATAAGTTAAAAGTTTTATTTTTTATTTTTAATGATAGTAATATCCAACAATTTTTTCAGGTGTTCAAGCATCTTCGCTTTCATTAATAAAACAAAGAAAGAACAATTAAAAACAAAATTAAAAAAGAAATAAAAAAGCAGCAAAAGAGGCCTTTAACCAAAGGCACAATCTCAGTCTGCAAGTCTTCCGACCCCTCTGATCTGTTCGTGGTTCTATCAAAGCCTTTCGATTTCACCGATGGGTTTCGCCGACCTCTTGGAGCAGGTGGGCAGCACGGGGCGCTTCCAGGTCGTGCACACCCTCCTGCTGTGCCTCCCCGTGCTCATGATGGCGAGTCACAACCTGCTACAAAACTTCGTGGCCGGGGTGCCCCCCCACTTCTGCAGCACGCACACGAACCTCTCCGCTTCCACGCGGATGAGCGCGGCAGAGAAGCTGCACATAACAGTGCCAATTGATGCAAACGGATCTCCGGAGAAATGCCGGCGTTACGAGTTGCCACAGTGGCATCTGCTGGCCAACAACGGAAGCACAGATCCCGAGGTGTGGGAAGACTCGGAACAGGCGGCCCTTCGGGGCTGCGACGACGGGTGGACTTACGACGAGAGGGAGAGAAGCTCCAGCATTATTTCAGAGGTATCTGTCCAACTTACTATCCGTCCGTCCGTCCACCTACGACCTACCCCTCTCTCTCCATATCTATCTAACTGTCTCTAATATGCAATAATATGCTTTTGCACAATCAAAATACATAACTTGAAAACACGCGCGTATGATTGTGGGTTTCTTTGTGTATTTCTATGTTTCCAGTGGCATCTGGTGTGCAGCCTGCGCTCCCTTAAGTCAATGGGACAGACTGTGTACATGGGGGGCGTGCTCGTGGGAGCGGGGGTCTTCGGAGCACTGGCCGACCAGTAAGTTAATCACTTGGTCCATAAATAATCCTTCTGGAACAGGCACAGCGATCGTCAAAAACTCCACAAACTCAGTGGGGTATCACTGCAACAACATTGTTATGTCTGCAGTTCCAGCACACACATTTGATCAGACTAAATGCATGACAACAAAACACCAAAAAGTCAAAAAAATACATTTGTTTGCTCCCCATTCATAAGTTTTAGAGTTTTATCACACTATGATTTGTGATAGATGATCACAAATCAACAAACAATCTCTCTCTGTCCCTGCTCCTCCCTGCTCCTCCCTGCTGTCCCTGCTCCTCCCTGCTCCTCCCTGCTCCTCCCTGCTCCTCCCTGCTGTCCCTGCTCCTCCCTGCTCCTCCCTGCTCCTCCCTGCTCCTCCCTGCTGTCCCTGCTCCTCCCTGCTCCTCCCTGCTGTCCCTGCTCCTCCCTGCTCCTCCCTGCTCCTCCCTGCTCCTCCCTGCTCCTCCCTGCTCCTCCCTGCTGTCCCTGCTCCTCCCTGCTCCTCCCTTCTCCTCCCTGCTGTGATGGTCCTGGAGCTTTGGGCGGCGGGTCCTACTGACCATGTGCTACCTGCTGATGGCCGTGAGCGGGACGTGTGCCGCCTTCTCCCCCTCCTTCTCCCTCTTCTGCCTCTTCCGCTTCATGTGTGGCATGGCTCTGTCGGGAGTCGGGCTCAACAGCTTCTCACTCAGTAAGTGAATTTCACCCAGAGAAGACACAGCACTGCAAAAAGACCTCAGACATGGAGGATCACACCAGAAAGACACCTGCAGAAACACACTAGCGAAAGACATGACACTATTAATATGAATAAATACACAAGAGAAGCACAAGAACACTCAAAAACTTACATTACCAAAAAATGTGTGCAAGGCACCAATGCACTTTGTAGGGCATGAGGAATTGAGAGTAAGGAATACAGGACATCAGTGCTAATTAAACTCTTAGCATCGTAACAAGAGGCCTTCACCGTCTTGTAATTAATAAGTTATATGAATAAAAAAAAATTGTGAATCCTCACATTCAAAAGTGTAATCAGCCTCATTTAGTAGAAAGACTGAGGTTGCCCTAGACTGAGGATTCAGTGGGCAAGTTCATGCCGAGAGGGGTTGACCACATTTTAATGAATGTTATATAAACTAGAAAATTCATTTTGTGCAGAAAATCCGGTGAGTGCTGTAGCGCAAAGTGAGGTTGAAAATATGTTTTAGTAAAGCCACATAAAGAAAAAATGAAAAAGAAATTTGGAATGGCTTAAATCAAGATTTGAACAGAGTTCAAAATTCCAAATGGAGTAAACAATGTAAACATGGACAGAATAAAAAAATAAATAAATGGTTGGAAACAAATTAAGTGAAGAGTTAGTGATAAAGTTTGAATTCATTAGATAAAGATAAAATCGAATAGCTGAACGGTTCTGATGAAGTTTGAAGTGTGCGTGTGCGTGTATGGAGGTAAACTGGATATGTAGCAAGCACCTTCTCTCTAGCCATAGAAACGGGAGGCCCAACACAAAAATGCCCGATATATAACAATCATCATATTTCCAATCGATTAATAATTTAAGCGGCAGTGTAAGAATAAAAAACGTAACCGTTTAAGCTTGACCTTGTGTTTAGGGTGTCTAGGGTTGAATATTGACGTTGTTTAGGCTCCGCAACTTCCAAAATGGTTAGCTGTTGTGACGGCGTCATCAAGAGCGTCCGCAAGCTCCAGCCTCAACGTAAAGGTACGGCCACACTGAACGCGTTACGCGCGTTAGAGGCGTTGAAAATCAGCATATTTGCATAGGGAACCATTGGTTTAGGCGCGTAGATGCGTTACACGCGCTAAAGCAGTGCGTTAGGCGCGTTATGCTACGGCCACACTGCACGCGTTACTCAGGTTAAAAAACGCGTCTAACCACCTAACTTGACGCTTGATCTTTGTGTGTCACAAAAATGTTTCAACGCGCCTAAGGCGCCTGTGGCTGCGCTGGATTTAGGAGTCTGAGGTAGGAAACCAAAACGCTGCCGTGTTTGGGTGCATGATAGAGCTTAGATCGGGTTAGATTAAATAATCTTGGATATAAATAACAATAATCGGGTTAAATAACTTCACATGGTGTGTTTGGTGTGTTTCCAGCATTCGTAGTGTTGTTCAGCAGAGAAATAGTCTGCCAAAGACGTTGAGGTTGCTTAGCAACCAAAGACGCTGTCCATGCAAGTGAATGGAGCGTTCCCTCTTCGTCATAACTATCAAACCAAACATCCTTCACATTCACAGAGTGAACATTATGAAAGTAAAATGCTATTTCTCGCTAAAAATGTTTACATAAACGCTTTTAATGGCGTAACTATATAACTATTTCCACCCAGAATAAAGAAAGATGTCCGCCATATGCTTCTGTGCAAGCGTCACTCTCTCTGCCAGTGACGTCGGGTCAAGCTCCACGCTGGTTGGCTATCGCGGCTAAGCGTCACGCGTAGGCGCGTCAAAAGTTGAATTTTTTGAACTTTGCGCGTTGGTGCGTTCGGCGCGTTGGTGCGTTCGGCGCGTTGGTGCGTCATTACGTGCGTATGCCTTGTTTATCGCCACTAACGCGCCGCCTTAACGCGCGTAACGCGTCTACGCGCCTACACCAATGGTTCCCCATGCAAAAATGCTGATTTTCAACACCAACTCGCGTGCAGTGTGGCCGTACCTTTAGACGCGTTTTACGCACCAAAATAACGCCCCCAACGCACCAACGCGCGGAGTTCAAATATTGATCTTTTGACGTGCCAACGCGTGACGCTTAGCCGCAATAGCCAATCAGCGTTGAGCTTGACCCGATCTCGATGTCACTGGCAGAGAGACGGAGGACGCACAGAAGCAGAAAGAACATGGATGACCAAGTCATCATTCAGTGTGTACTGAAACGATGAGGAGGCGGTGAAACTCACCCAGCTGTGAGCGTCTACGGAGGTTGTCATGCACTAGAGTTTAGATTCTCTGCCCGAGCCGCCCCGTTGAATATTTTTTAGGGCTGTCAGTTAAACGCGTTATTAACGGCGTTAACGCAAACCAATTTTATTTTGGCTCAAAACAAAGAAGCAGTAGCCTGACTGTTATGTTGAAGGGAGTATATTTCTATGTTCCTCGTTTAATTGCACTATAGGCTTTTTTTTGTATCTTCCTGTTTTGATCAGTATATGCCAATGTTGTTATCAATAAAAAAAACATTTGCACAAGGCAAGCCGATGCACTTCTCCATGTTGATAAGAGCATTAAAATGAGAACAATTAATGGGACAAAGAAATCAAGGGATTTAGCATAGAAAAAAGTAATAAATAATAATTAAGTAATTAATCGTGAGTTAACTATGACATTAATGCGATTAATCGCGATTAAATATTTGAATTGCTTGACAGCCCTAATATATTTTAACCAGGTGATTGCTGCATGCAGCACTCACCTGATTAAAAAATATTAAATTTTTAAGAGGGAAGCCGCCCTCTAGGATACTCTCTGCAAGTTCTCAAGGCCTATATCTGCCGTTTCATTCCATTCCATCTAGTAGTGGACAATATTAGGCTAGCAGTTGATATCAACACACTGGATACCTTACATTTAGATTTAGGGGATCTGCTGGTAGGGGGACAGCCAGCTCGTCAGGAGTCAGGGTGAGGCGTCTTGCTCAGGGTCACCTCGACACTCCTGGCTCCTCGATCCCTGGCTCGAGGAGCCAGGGATCGAACTAGGAACCTTCCTGTTACCAGTCAACCCGCTCCACCCCCTGAGCTACTGCCGCCCCTCACTACCTTCTGTCTCTCTAGTCGTGGAATGGATTCCGACTCGCGTGCGGACGGTGGTTGGCACGGGGACAGGCTACTTCTACACCATGGGCCAGCTGATCCTGGCGTTGGTGGCCTACTTCATCAGGGACTGGCGCTGGCTGACCTTTGCTGTGTCCTTGCCGTTCTATGTGGCCTTCCTGTACTCCTGGTGAGAGCTCATGGGTGATGGGCGTCCACAGAGGGCAAATGAATAACAAGAACGCAAGCTAATTATAGCCACACAGCAGACACGTCATGCACTCACTCCTTTCATTAAGGAGCAGATGGGGGTCGGGTCCCTTGCTCAAGGTAGGCTGCAGACATTGGGGAACAAACCCAGTGCCTTTCAGCTGGGAGGCGATCCTACTAAACCAGTGGTTCTCAATTATTTTCGGTCAGTCCCCCCCTAGGAGCCAGAATTTTTTTCGCTCCCCCCCTGAATTCAAATATTATTGAAAACCTGCTAATATTTATTTATTTATCTGTACAAAACCACTGAAGTCCCTCTGTCATTACTTTCTAAGATCAAAATGAAGGTAAAACTTCTGACCCTTGGTATTATGTTAATTGTTTAAAGTCAAATAAAATAAGTAACTAAACTAAACTAACAAAAAAAAAAGACACTAGGTCTCCCCTTACGCTCGCGCCCCCCCCCCCCCCCCCCCCCCCCCCCCCTGACACCTCACCGCGCCCCACCATTTGAGAAGCACTGTAGTAAACTATCTGGGTTTTAAACTGCATGAACACCATACTTCAGCAACTTCAACAACAAACCAATCATAATCTTGTTTGCCTCCTACAGGTGGCTCCTTGAATCTTCACGATGGCTGGCGCTGAAACATAAGCCGGAGCAGGCCGTCAAAAACCTAAGAGCAGTGGCGCGCTACAATGGTCGCCGAGCCGATGGAAAGAAGATTGACGTGGAGGTAAAAGAGAGGCGGAGATTGTGATAGTCAGATCCAGCGGCTATAGGCTCAGGCCATGTCCACATTGAGCCAGGAAAATGTATTTAGTGTCAAAGTTTATAGGAAAGCAAATTACCTCAGCGCGCGCAAAACAGCCTCTCGCACGCGCAAATTACCTCAGCGCACGCAAAACCTCTCGCGAAAGATGTTTTTACGCTCTCGCTCGAATTTGAGGTAATTTGCGTGCGCGAGAGGCTGTTTTGCGCACGCAGAGATCATTTGCGCGCTCGCAGTTAATATCTACGCGTGTGGAATAATATAATACGCCCGAATGCATCTTTTATCACATTAGTGAATTATGGCACTAATGTGTCGCCATAGGTAATGGGGTTGTGGGGTCACATGAGGGGATTAGCTAAGCTCAGGAGGAAGTGCGTGTTGCCTTGTTAAGGCTGCTAGTTCGATCCAGGGCTCCTTCTGGGTGTGTCGAGGTGTCCCTGGGCAAGAGACCTAACCCTTACTGCTCCCAACAAGCTGGCTGTCGCCTTACATGGTTGACTCAACGGTCGGTATCTGAATGAATGTAATGTGTGTATGATTTGTTGTAAGTCGCTTTGGATAAAAGCGCCTGCTAAATACCCTTCATTTAATTGTAAACATGAGTTCATGGCGTCATTGGGTGATAGTATTATGAAGTCATGGGGTTATGGGGAGTCATGGGTTAATAGGGTCATGAAGTCACATGGTCAATAGGAATTAAGAGGTAGTGGTGTAACATGAGGGCAAGGGGGTTGCATTGGGGGGTAGTCATGGTTGGTCCGTGTGGGTCCTCAGGTGGTGCAGTCGTCCATGAAGAAGGAGATGTCCGGGTGCAAGAGCTCCTACACCAGCCTGGACCTGTTCCGCACCCCCGCCATGAGGAAGATGACAGTGTGCCTGAGCGCCGTCTGGTAGGCCCGCCTTAGTCCTTTTGTCTACCCCCCGGCAGAACCAATCGGATACAAGCTGCGGTATTTCTCCACCAATGGTGTGAGAGTGTACCTGTAGATCACGGTCAACAAATCCAAAGGGATTCAAATTGTGTTTGATGGTTTTTTGACACGACTTTCTATGTAAATAGAAAATATAGTATCAGTCAAAGTCAAGTACCATCAAGTTGTATCGCTGCATCACAGAGGTTTTAGTCTCAAAGGGCTTCATAGACTATTTGTAAAAGACATCCCTAACTCCCCCAAAGTACTCTCAGAGCAAGGGAAAAATACCCCAAAACCCAGAGCGCATAGACATTGACACGTTTACGTTGCTAGCGTTTCTAGGCCACTCGTTTGGCAGTAAAGACACCCTAATAATTAGACTGCATACTATATTACCACCATGATAGAGTGCAGGGCTGGCTATGAATGTTGTCATGAAGGTCGATAATATGTATGTCCTTGAAGAGTTAAACAATGTGATGGTGTTATGGAACAGAACGTGGGGACCCAAGTGCTTAGGTAAATTGAGTTAGGTAAATTGAGTTGGCTTAAGTTAAGTAAGGTAAGTTGAGTTAGGTAAATTGAGTTGGCTTAAGTTAAGTAAGGTAAGTTGAGTTAGGTAAATTGAGTTGGCTTAAGTAAAGTAAGGTAAGCTGAGTTCGGTAAAGTTAAATTAGGCAAGTTGAGTTAGATAAAGTTAAATTAGGTAAGTTGAGGAAGGTAAAGTTAAGTACGTGAAGTTGAGTTGGGTAAGTTAGGCAAGTTGAGCTCGGTTAGTTAAGTTAGTCCAAGGTGGTCCATGCACCACCTTGGACAAATCTTCATGTCATCACCAAAACCACATCTTGATCTGTATCTTTCACAAAACCTGTGCTTGCGGGACAGGTTCTCCACTAGCTTTGCCTACTACGGCCTCTCCATGGACCTCCAGAAGTTTGGCGTGGACATCTACCTGATTCAGGTGATATTCGGTGCTGTGGACTTCCCCGCCAAGGTGATCATCAACATCACCATGAGCTACTGCGGTCGCCGGCTCTCACAGTGTGGGGGCATTGTCCTGGCTGGCATCACCATTCTGTCCAACCTGTTTGTGCCTTACGGTATGTAACCATAGCAACCTATAGGCCCAACCTATTGGTGCCATATGATAAGTTACCATAGCAACTTATGCCTCTCTTACACCGACAGTACCAGCTCAACTCACCAGGACTAAGCGTGGCACGACTTGGTTTGGTCCCAGGCACGTCGTGTTTCCAACTAGAATAAAGTACCTCTTCAACGTGGGCGGGTCGTCATAGCACGCATGGGCGAAACTGCAGTGACGTATAATCTATGCGACAAATAGACAGGGCTACACCCAGGAGCGTCTCTATCTCTGTCACGGTCCCAGGTGTGTTCTTGCGCGCTGATCCTGCCGTGTTCAATAATAAATCACTATTGTTACTCAATAACTATTGTTAGTGTTACAACTGAACACTGATGCTAGTATTTAAAGGTGTCGGGTGTCCAGTGCCTTCACTCTCTGGCCAATCAGTGGCCAGCAGCCTGTTTACGTCACACAAAAGTATGAGATCAGCTCGCTTGGAACCTCGACGGGGGTGAGCCTAAAAAAGTACCAGATACCAGGTACCTCATTTTGGTGATCAAAATGCATAAAAAGGCGGGCTAAGTCAAGGCGAGTTGAGCTAGTACTGTCGGTGGAAAAGGGCCATTAGAGACCCAACCTGTTGGTGCCTTACGGTACCGTAAATATTAACCTATGTACCAAACCTGTTGATGCCATTGGTCTATTAACGTAGAGACTTATAGACCCAACTTCTTGATGCCTTACTAGCAACCTATAGACCAAACATGTTGGTACCATATGGTAACTTACCGTATTAACCTAAACACCCAACCTGTTGGTGCCTTACTGTACCTTAAAGTGTAATTTCGGCTATAAATGAACCCAGGGTCTTTGTTTTGGCATGTATACCCATCAAATAAGTCCTCTAGATACTTTTTTTTTCACAATGTTTGGCTTCCATGTTATTGTTTAGGGGCACCGTGAACGCTTCCAAAAACGCCATTTTTTAACCACAAATATTACTCAAAATAGAACCAAACCGCTGCAGTAGAACGATTAGGATCCCTTCCCTACACATAAAACAAAGCATTAACAACTTAGTTAGAGTTTATTTAAAAAGTCTGTTTTTCAAGTCTGTGACTTACCGGTAGGTCCATGTTTCCAGGAAGTCCACACAAGTTGATTACCTGCTACAATAAATAATATATAGGGACTCAATTTTTTTTAAAACAGTCAAGTATCAAGTATAGTCAAGTATATACTGCGTTTGCGGTGCCCCTGACCAATAACATGGAAGCCCAACATTGCGCCGGACAAACTCTATGCTCAATTTTCAATGAAAAAAGGTTTCTGGAGGGCTTATTTGATGGGTACAGGCAAAGACAAAGACCCTGGTTCCAATTTTTGCAAGAATTACTTTAAAATGCATTTTCTAGTTTTGGTTGTTATAAAAAGTGATGTGACAAAAGTGCAATATTAATTGCTGTTATTAATATTGTTATTAGATAAACAGATGCTGCGAACATGTCTAGCCGTGATTGGAAAGGGCTGTCTGGCCGCGTCCTTCAACTGCTGCTTCCTGTGGTCAGGGGAGCTGTACCCCACTATCCTACGGTAACAATTCTGGTTGCTATGAGCGCTGGTTTGACGTTAAGACGTTAATGGTTGTATATTTATTGACATTCATGGTTTGGTTTAATTTCTCTCTCTCTCCCTCTCCCTCCCCCTCCCCCTCCCCCTCTCTCTCTCTCTCTCTCTCTCTCTCTCTCTCTCTTCAGACAGTCAGGTCTGGGCTGGGTCAGCATGATGGCACGGCTGGGAGCCATGGCGGCTCCGTTGGTGCTCCTGCTGGGGGAGTATGTCACCTGGCTCCCAGGCTTCGTCTTCGGCCTAGTTCCTTTCCTGAGTGGCGTTGCAGCCTTGTTACTGCCCGAGACCCTGAACACCCCACTGCCAGACACCATACAGGATGTAGAGGATAGGTAAGGACTGCCTCCTGTTATCTGTGTGATCTCTGACTTTTCTATTGAAAAGCCTGTAAAAGGTTATTTCGCTTTAACTTCAAGACTTTCCAAAGTAAACGTCAAGCTCTTCTTTGGGGGTAAAAAGACTACAACATAGTTTTCTGTTCTAATATGCACGTAACCCTTAATAATTAAATGTTTTTTGAATACAGGGGGACTGGAAGAGTCTCCAAGACTGAGAAAAAAGAAGCAATATTCTTACAAGACAACGCAGACCATCTGCTGAAGCAAACATCTTGATCGTCATGGTATACGTTGCCCTCTGCTTTGTAGCCGTAGTCACTGGCGCCATCTCTGGGTGGGGGGGGGGGGGGGGGGGGGGCACAAGGTTTCTTGCACCCCCAAAGATAAGGCTGGAGGTGCAAAAAACCCTTCAATATTGAAATGAAGTGAACCGGCATGTTTTCTTTTTCTGTCCCTTTAAATAAAGGAAACGCGATAGAACGTTGTGCTGTGCGATAGAACGCTGTGCTGCACGATAGAACGCTGTGCTGCACGATAGAACGCTGTGCTGCACGATAGAACGCTGTTCTGCGCGATAGAACGCTGTGCTGCACTGCGATAGAACGCTGTGCTGCACTGCGATAGAACGCTGTGCTGCACTGCGATAGCACCCCATCACCTCCCTCCCCATCGCTCTCCCAAACCAATCATTTTAAGCAACGCTGACAACAATCTAGACATACCAATGGTTGACAGGTCGACCCCACAAATTATTTTATTTTTTGGCCACCCACTTACGTGTGCCGAGACTATCGCTGCGTCAAGCTCTATGAAAACGACGCTCAGTAAGTCTGAAAGCAGCGACGCATGAGCAGCCTAGTAGGCTAATGTTTAATGCCCCATAAATGTTTTTCATTTCTAAATTAGTGACTGAAATGTAATCAAGCTAGGCCTACTCCAATTTATTCCGGCATGTTTATGGAGAATAAGTGCACGCGCCACTACTCGTAACACACTTATAATGCATTTGTCAATTGATGGAACGGTTAAATCATAAATCATCACAACCAAAATTTGGAATAAATCAAATAAATTACAGTTAAATAATACGTAAATAATTCATGAACTACTGTTCTGAACCTCACATTTCCAAAAGCAGGATTTTGGACAAGTGATATAGCCTACTCTTCGACGAACACATTTGAACTACATATTTATGTTGACCTGAAGTTGGCGCCACTGGCCATAGCTAATGCTAGCAAGCAAACATCAGCATAACAGCCTTGAACAGATTGTGACTTGACGTTAGCAATGCTATCTTTGTGTATTTTGGGGTTAATTTTAAGAAAACATAGTGATTCTAACCTTAATTAGGCTACATCAAGGTAATAGGACGGCCCTTTCAGAATATGTACGAGGAAAGTTAATTGATGTCATTAAACGTGAACAAATTTAACCAACTAAACAATTTCTTCAACTACAGGTTTAAGCGACGTTAATTTAATGGGTACCAAGCGTACCAAATATGATGTATGGGTGGAGCAAGCCATAGTAATGATCTTTGATGGGACGCAATCATTAGAAAGCTCTGTTGATCGGACACGCCCAGCCCAACATCGGAGAGTAGACACAAGAGAGAGAGTACCTGAGACCGTAATCTGGGTACCATATGCGTGCCTCAAAATGCAGTTGGGTGAGATCGTCGCTATAGGAACTGATGTTTTTTTTTTAAGTTAATTTAACTGTTATCAAAATTCTACGTCATATTGATAACCCCATTGATTTTCTTATAAGGCTCTGGGAGAATATCAAATGTGCCTTACCTTCCAAGGAGACATTTACCAGTACCAGTGTACCAGTACCAGTGCAAGCCTATGGTCATAAGCCAGATTCAAACGCTTTTCTATTCTGCCATCTGCTGTAGTATATATAGTACTGCATCACACAAGACCTTGTTTGCTTCCTTTAAAAGGTGCAAAGAAGCTGCGGCTTTTTAAAAAAAATAAAAATAACGGTTTTATTTTAAATATTTAATAATTACATGTATCTCGTAGAAGAAAGAAGATTGAAACAAACACAAGAATAATACCATCGTAAATAATTTTAATAGTATTATTGTGTAGCTCTTTCACATATCAACTATCATATTTCTTAAATGCACACAGCTGTTTTGGTATTTACACATACAATTATATATAAATAAATATAAATAAAGATTATTTTCCATATGAACGGATGGTTTCATTTTATTTCACATTCTATGAGAATCTCGCATTTGTTCATGCGTTCCCAGCGGTCAGGGTTAGGGCGAGGGGGAGGGAGTGGGGACTGGGAGATGGGAACATAAAATGAGGCTACTGGGGTTGGAGTCCCAGTGTTGGGGTGCAAAGTGAAGCAAATGTCCCATCTAAATCTAGAGGAACATGTTTTCATCTCGATGCAGGGTTGAGATGCGGAACGCCAACAAAACTTCGAAAGTTCGTGTCGATTTGAGAATTCACGCATGCGCAACATTACAGCCATTCTGATTGGCTGAATCCACTGCACTTTGTTAAAGTGACAGTATACCTATTTTAACCTTATTTATTTATTTTTATAGTGTCTTCCATCTCACTTTGTAAATGTTTCCCCGATCACGACCTCATTAGTTTACCAGTTTAATGTATAGGCCTAGTTGTCATCCAAGTGTAGCCTATATGAGCAGTGATAAAATATTAAACTTCCTTCTCTCGTTTTATTCTCTAGATATCAAACCAAATCCTTTAAATGAGATGGTAATCATATTTTGAATGATTTGGTTAACTTTTTTGGTATGATTATTGTTTTCTATGATTTGTAAGATCGTGAATGGCTACAGGTGTTATATGCCCCTGAATAGTGGGAGAAATAATCACGAGAGTGATATGTTATCTTTAGTTTTATATCTTTATAAAACATACCATTTTACAAATACGGAAACGTGTAGTTTTGCACAGAGTACAAAGTAAACCCTTTACATTACAGCATACACTGTAGTTAACTCTAATTTCTGCAAGCACAAAGTAACTTAAGCTCAGCAACTCTCAAAATCATTACAAAAACTCACAAACAGTGCATGAACCACATTATAGAAATCAAGACATAAAATGTACAAGGAACATTTACAAATATGCATGTGACTTCACAGTTTATATAAAATGGCGGCTGAATTTGGCACGACTACTAGTTGTTCTGTTGTTCTTCGCTCAAACACACACATCCCTTAAATACTCAACATGTTTTCAACTTATGACAGTCAAGCTTATTATCAAAAACATTACTGAAAAGGGGGAGAAATAATGAGTGAAATGGTCTTATCTCAACAGTAACTTTAGTTGTGGACGGAGACAAAGTATGCGGGCGGAGACAAAAGCAATTGATCTCTGGCTCCCAGATTAAAACACGGTGCCGATTACAGATGCACAATTACCCAAGAATAAAGTTAACAATAACCATTACCAAAGACCACCAGCATTCTAACCATTTTTAAACATGTGATCGATTTTTAATTTAGTTTTTTTAAAAACCGTTTTATACAATTACTGTTACTCATAATAATCTTAGATTATTATGCTTATTTATTATCAGGCAATTACTGCCTTATCTTTAAACTTGTTACATCCGCAAGTCAAGAGGCCCAGGGTACCCCAGCAACTTCACATTCACAAGTGTTTTGATTTAACAAGTTTGTGTGTGTGTGTATTAATAACATAACAGCCGATTTGATAAAATAATAAACTATAAATATTCAAGTGATATGATGGAAGTTGTCTTAGACCCTAAGGCATCACCCACAAGCACGCACACACACACACACACACACACACACACACACACACACACACACACACACACACACACACACACCACAACACACCACATTCACCTCTTCCAAAATGATGTATTCAAAGAGAAAAATATCAAGTTGGCATTTTTTTCCATGATCCTCCAGGTTTCACAGCTAGTTTCATTTTGAACATTGTCAAATGCACTCCTGTCTCAGTCTCTCTCTCTCTCTCTCTCTCTCTCTCTCTCTCTCTCTCTCTCGCTCTCTCACCATCAGGGTGAGGTTGGCAGGTTGTCATCGTCAGCCAATCCAAACAGGCGCTTATGTTGCAGGAACCAATCATGTGGCAGTGTGGGTAAGAGTGCGGACACGACTACAGACTTCAACCTCTAACAAAAAGATGATGATGGGGATGGGGGGAGCGAAGGTGAGGTTGGAGGTTAAACGTGAAACGACATCCAAGCCTCAGAAGAAGCAGCTCCAGCCTCCACACCTCCACACACACCTCCTGGGGGCCGGGAGACCCCCGGAGGGAGCAGCTCCACTGATGTCCTGTGGAAGGGTAGTGCAAAGTAAGCATTTTTTGACCTCCCTTTTGGGGGTTATTTCCGCAAAAGCAGTTAAGGTGTTACAATCAAGACATGCCATAATAATAACAATACATTAATGTTAGTTTGTGTGGTATTTAAAAGTAAAGATGGTTCCGTTACTAATGTAGTATACTTCAAAGTTTAATTAAAACATATATTTTTTAAGTAATGGCAGAATAAAGATAAGCAATCTCCTCTGGTCTTCCTTGTGCTCGTGCCAGGCTTAGTCATGGCAAAAGAGTATAAAGTGACATTGCTCTACAATGGACCCAAGGTAACGTATTAACACTTTTAACACTGGTCCCATGGTGCAAGGCCACCCAAAACTGTATCTTGTTGAGAGCCTGGTGCACAGAGCAAAGGTTCAAAGTCTCACAGAAATGTTTTACCTTATGAGGGATGAGCAGTATAATGAATAACTGAACCGAACCACCTGTGTCCTACCTATCACTGTAATGTCAGTGACTGAAGCACGCAGTATCTCTACAGGGTCAGAAAATAAAAGAGACTCTATATTGACAACATTGAAATTGAGATAATGGGGTCGTAAAAAAGTGTATCATTGTGTATTTTACTGTTTAAGACGGGGCCACATCTGTGTGGAAAAGCACACCCACACACACTGTAAAACCGAGAAAGTTAAAGTAACTCAAAACGTTTTTTATATAATATATAAGTTATGGTAATAATTATATGAAGTAAAATGTGAGTACAAATATATATATATTAAACAGCATGCCTTTTTCAAAGACTTTAACAATCATTATTACAACTTGAAACATCTCCATACATATTCTATCTTTCACAGAAACAACCAAATATCACACGGAAATAGAAAATATTGCAAAGTGAGGTTGAATTTTTCTTTAGCAAGACATTAGTTTAAGACGTAAAGAAAAGGCTTAAATCAAGTGAAGGGATTTGAACAGACTAAACAATTTAAACATGCATCATTAAAAAAATATAAAATGGTTGGAAACAAATTAAGCGTTAAACAAGTACCACAAACTAAAATATACTTCGTCTGTGTAGATAGCATGATGTTAAAAATATTGTTTTAAAGTATTGTTTTTAGCATTTAGCCTCTACCGGGAGTACACCGGATATGCAGCCATCACCTAGCTTCTAGCCATATGAACAGGGGTCCCCACAGGCAAACACCCGATATATAGGCCTAACTATCATATTTCTAATTGATTAATCATTTAAGCGCCAGTGTAACAAGAAATAACTCATCAGTTTCAGATTAGCATTGTGTTTTTAGGTTAAATATCACGTTGATAGGCTTCACAATGGTTAGCTGATCACTTCACTCTGATCACGTGATAGATGATAGATAAGGGATAATCACAGAGAGGCCGGGCAATAAACAGTTTGATAAGCCGTCCACAAGCCGGGCACGTTTATTCTACTCCCTGCTTGCCAACATAATAAAAATATTCAAATACTTTCAAAATTATGCTTTTTCTTATTCGTATTGCATGCTTATTAAATGTATACTCTGCGTTCATCTCCCTCAAAAAGTAGTCCCCTTTAGCCTAATTACGATCGATCCAACATGCATTCCTTATTAGCTCAGCTGTAGCTAATTAGTTTATATAGCAACCACACAAGGCTGCATCTGATCACTACTTTAATAACATTGCTACATTGTATCTCACTTGGGAAACTGTATCGACTGACCCTCCGAAAGATCTCCGACACATTTTAGAAAAAACAAGGTTTATTTTTACAATGGACTTTATTTTTACAATGGATGCTGAGTATACTGCAAGTATACTCAGCGGGCAACCTGCCGGGTTAATGCCCTCCTCCCAGCCAATAGAATAAATATATATTACCACTATAGTTGTATGTAGAATCGAAAGTTGAACGTTGTATGTTTTCTTAAATAAAGAGAACAAACTTAGGTGGCCTTTGTTGTTTTCTAATACAGGAGGAATACGTTCACAAGCATTTCAGAATGGTTCCCCGCCGGACAAAATATTCAGAGTTGGCATGGTCAATATTTGACACAGGTTGCAATCATCAGCCTACTTCAATATGTCCATTATATGACCACTACACACTTGTCACCAGTCAATAAGTAACTACAGGGTGCATGGAATATTTAAGATTAAAAAAATTATGGAAGATGGCTAACCCTTGTGGTTATCTTACTCATCCTATAGTTCACATCCATTTGGCCATCCTTTCACACAAGCGTTTTATTCCGACTTTTATTAGTATAAAGCAATACTTTTTTACTATAGGCCTACTAATATAACACGTAATGTTAATGTTTCCACAAAAAAAATTCAGTCTCCAGAACTAATTAAACATTGACCCATTGTTTACTTTCCTCTGAGTTTCATTGTCGTTCAATAATCAAGCACTGTTTTCAGCCAATCGGGAGACGGAGAGTTTGTCTGTCAAACTACATGCAGGGCCCCGCGCGCTGCCGATGCTCCGAGCACACAGCTGAAGGAATTAACCCCGCGGGACGTGCGACATTTCCGGCGAGCGCTCGCACTTTAGCCCAGAATTCAGCTTTAAACACCAAAGGTTTAGAGACTTGGCGGAAAGTAAATCCTTGAGGTCTGAACCATTTTGAAGCCGATTAGGCATACTCACAGCAACTTTTTGTTAAATGTTTGAGGATTGTTTCTTATTTTTTATTGTTAAATTGTATAGGCCTACAATATAACCTTCTGTGAATTTGTATTTCAATGTTATGAGGTTATATTTTTATGACACTCTACGACACTTCAATCAGGTAAGAGTGAATAGCCTATATATTAAATTGCATCATTATAATGAAATGTCAGTTAAAAGTTTTTTAAATTATTACTAAAATGTAACTTTTACAGGTGTTCAATCATCTTCGCTGTTATCAATAAATCAAAACAAAAAAAAAGCAAAAGAGGCCTTTAACCAAACGCACAATCGCAGCCTTCCGATGGTGTTCGCCGACCTCTTGGAGCAGGTTGGCAGCACGGGACGCTTCCAGGTCGTGCACACCACCCTGCTGTGTCTCCCCATCCTCATGATGGCGAGCCAAAACATATTACAAAACTTCGTGGCCGCGGTACCCCCCCATTTCTGCAGCGCCCACACGAACCTCTCTGCTTCGACGCGGATGAGCGCGGCAGAGAAGCTGCACATAACAGTGCCAATTGATGCAAACGGATCTCCGGAGAAATGCCGGCGTTACGAGTCGCCACAGTGGCATCTGCTGGCCAACAACGGAAGCACAGATCCCGAGGTGTGGGAAGACTCGGAACAGGCGGCCCTTCGGGGCTGCGACGACGGGTGGACTTACGATGAGAGGGAGAGAAGCTCCAGCATTATTTCAGAGGTATCTGTCCAACTTACTATCCGTCCGTCCGTCCACCTATACCCCTCTCTCTCCATCAGGGCCGTGCAGAGACCCTTTGAGGGGCAGGGGCTCAAATTCAAAAAAGGGCACATGAACTCATCAGAAGTGGTTTGGTGTTGATATCTATAAAAACAATTAAGCTATTACAAAATAAAAGCCTTGACTATGAATTAGCCTAACTATACACAATGTATACGTATGACTTTAATTTTTTTTTTTAAATGTTTTTCTATTAAACACAGGGTGGTGGGAACTCCACAATGAGTTTATGAACACATCAGAAGTGGTTTGGTGTTGATATCTATAAGAACAAGTGAGCTATTAAAAATAAAGCCTTAAATATGGATGCAATACATGCACTGAAAACTTTTGCATTTTTTAAAAACAATTAAAAGTTTTTCTTTAAAACAAGGGGTAGTGGGGACTACAAAACGAGTACATAAACACATCAGAAGTGGTTTGATGTTGATAGGAATAATTTCAAGTGAGTTATTAAGAATGAAAAAAATGACGTTGCACTTTTTTGACGGTCCCTACGCACTTGACGCTATTACAGATACAACCCCGGAAAATAGACGAATGTCGAATATAAAACCAATTTCACCCCGTTCTGCCAGAGACACTGAGACAGAGTAGACATGAAACGGATTTGGCCATGGCATGTGGCCAAGTAGTTACTACAGAGTATACAGATTAAATATAACGATGTATGCTTTCCCTTTGCAATTTCAAAAGGTTTCCCAGATAGGTTAGCTGTATAGCTAGCTGGTAGGCTATAGAAAATAAACCGAGTGGTAGCCACTTTCACAGGTCAGTTAAAACGATGCTAGTTGAAAAGCTTTTGCTGGCAAACATAGGCCTATACTTCAAAATGACACTACAAAACGAGATAACTGTTACAGTTTATTTAGCATTATCAACTTTATGGTTTTGGAAACAACTGTCTTATGGCGACACATTAGTGCCATAATTCACTAATGTGATAAAAGATGCATTCGGGCGTATTATATTATTCCCCACGCGTAGATATTAACTGCGAGCGCGCATATGATCTCTGCGCGCGCGCAAATTACCTCTGCGCGCGCAAAACAGCCTCTCGCGCGCGCAAATTACCTCAGCGCGCGCAAAACAGCCTCTCGCGCGTAACAGCCTCTCGCGAAAGATGTTTTTACGCTCGCTCGAATTTAATTTTGGCACTATGGGGGAGGGAACCAAGGCAGGGCGGGCTTTCCTATGATTGGCCGTTTCTGAAGCGCGATATTTGATTGACAGCCCTCCTCTCATTCAATTCTGAATTGTACAGTAAATGGCTGAAACGATAGTTACGTATTGTAACTCCAGATTCTATGAGTATAGGCGCAGCCTTTTAAGTGTCGGCCTCATTGTCCTTTAAATAGCTGAAGAAAAGTTGTTTATTGGGAGCAGAACGTCTGCCGGCGCCCGACTATATCTGCGAAAGGCAGACGTCGTTGAGGCACGCCGCACGCGGACGTAATTGAGGCCCACGCTGTTGGTGGTCGGGGATTACACATTTTTCAGTGCTACGGCTCACGCCTAGGGATAACCCAATAGCGATAGCCTTAAAAGGCTGTGCCTATACTCATAGAATCTAGAGTTACAATACGTAACTATCGTTTCAGCCATTTACTGTACAATTCAGAATTGAATGAGAGGAAGGCTGAGGAGGGCTGTCAATCAAATATCGCGCTTCAGAAACGGCCAATCATAGGAAAGCCTGCCCTGCCTTGGTTTCCTCCCCCATAGTGCCAAAATTAAATTCGAGCGAGCGTAAAAACATCTTTCGCAAGAGGCTGTTACGTGCGAGAGGCTGTTTTGCGCGCGCTGAGGTCATTTGCGCTCGCGAGAGGCTGTTTTGCGCGCGCAGAGGTAATTTGCGCGCACGCAGAGATCATTTGCGCGCTCGCAGTTAATATCTACGCGTGTGGAATAATATAATACGCCCGAATGCATCTTTTATCACATTAGTGAATTATGGCACTAATGTGTCGCCATACTGTCTGTGTCTGACTCTGTAGTGATCTTACCCTGCGTTGTACCGTCTCTTAAAACAACAAGCGCATCTTGCAGGCAGGCAAATTGTGAAAGGTCACGTTGATAGCCTATGACGTCACCCAGCTGCAGCAGCGCACTGAGCGCCGGTAAACGAGGCTACAAAGTACAAACTTTACTTCTGTATCCTTACTTTTAGACATTTTTATACTCGAATAATTGATTCACATGTTAATGTGTAATTTTACAAAGCATTGAAAATTTAAACGACCACTCAAAAGGGCACTTTGGTCCTTCAGAGGGAAAAGGGCAGGGGCTCGGGCACCCATAGCCCCCCCCTCTGCACGTGCCTGCTCTCCATATCTATCTAACTGTCTCTAATGTGCAATAAGGGGGAGATAGGTTGTTTACTAATTGGTTTCTTTGACTTAAAAATTAACAAATACAAATGCCTAGGAAACGTGTAGTTTTGCAGAGTAAAAAACCTTTAAAGTACAACAGCATAGACTGAAACATACTTCTCATTTCCTCAAATATTACTGTCAAGGACAAATTTACTTATGCTATCAAACTCTACGTAACAGAGTGGTTCTGTTACTGAGCTGGACTTAGCTCACACACACATCCCTTAAAGTTTCTTGACATGTTTTCAACTTATTACAGTCAAGCTTACCGGGTTATTATCAGAAACATTACTGAAAGGGGGAGAAATAATCACGAGAGTGATACGGTCTTACCTCAACGGTAACTTTAGGGATTTCACCAAGTAGGCCTACGTGGGCAGAGACGAAAGCAATTGATCTCTGGCTACCAGATTAAAACAATTAATTGGGTTATTACAATAAACCAAGAATAGAGTAAACAATATAATATAAACACTTTTTAATGCATTTTAACCATTTTTAAATATGTGATAGATTGGAACTGTTATACTTAATTGTATGCATTTGATCAAATCACTATTCACTCGTATAATATTTACATGTCATTAACGAACCAATATGCTTGTGCAAAATCAAAATGCATAACTTGAACTTCTTTGTGTATTTCTATGTTTCCAGTGGCATCTGGTGTGCAGCCTGCGCTCCCTTAAGTCAATGGGACAGACTGTGTACATGGGGGGCGTGCTCGTGGGAGCGGGGGTCTTTGGAGCATTGGCCGACCGGTAAGTTAATCATTTGGTTAATCATCCTTCTGGAACAGGCACAGCGATCGTCAAACACTCCACAAACTCAGTGGGGTATCACTGCAACAACATTGTTATGTCTGCAGTTCCACCAAACAACCAAAAAGACTTACAAATACATTTGTTTGTTACCTTTTCTTAAGTCTAGAGTTTTATCACACTATGATTTGCATTTATTTTAAATGACATGTGAAAAACATATTTTTGTGATACCTCGCACTTGCATGGATTGCAGGTCGGTCCTGATTGATACATTATCCCAAATTAAACCACAACCTGTCCCTCTGCCTGCTCCTCCCTGCTGTGATGCTCCTGGAGCTTTGGGCGGCGGGTCCTACTGACCATGAGCTACCTGCTGATGGCCGTGAGCGGGACGTGTGCCGCCTTCTCCCCCTCCTTCTCCCTCTTCTGCCTCTTCCGCTTCATGTGTGGCATGGCTCTGTCGGGAGTCGTGCTCAACAGCTTCTCACTCAGTAAGAGAAACAACCGTATGAAATTCACCCAGAGAAGACACAGCACTACTAAAAGACTTCAGACATGGAGGAAAGACGCCAGAAAGACACCCGCAGACAAACACTAGCGAAAGACATGACACTATAAACACACGAGCAAAAGATTTGATTACACACTGGATATGTTCTGTCTCCCCTAGTCGTGGAATGGATTCCGACTCGCGTGCGGACGGTGGTTGGCACGGGGACAGGCTATTGCTACACCATGGGCCAGCTGATCCTGGCGTTGGTGGCCTACTTCATCAGGGACTGGCGCTGGCTGACCTTTGCTGTGTCCTTGCCGTTCTATGTGGCCTTCCTGTACTCCTGGTGAGAGCTCTGGCTGTCCACGCAGAGCAAATAAATAACAAGCAAGCTAAGTACAGCCACACAGGAGTAACAACGTGCACTCACAGCCGTAGCAAAACATATTGCTACAAAATTATTGTTACATATTTGATAAGATAATACGAGTTTAAAGAGTTTGATTTATTCTGCTCTTCAGTCACTGTTTTTTTTGGAATGAAGCACACCCGTTTATCTAAAGAGATGTATAGTGAATACAGATATTTTAATTTAAGGAGCAGTTAGGGGTAAGATGCCTTGTTCAAGGTAGGTTGCCGACATTGGGGATCAAACCCAGTAACTTTCACATCAGAGGCATAATACAAAACTATCTGTGTTTAAACTGCATGAACACCATATTTCAGCAACACACTTTATAACAACACATAAATATAATCTTGTTGGACTCTGTTGTGGTAATTTATTGAAACAGTTTCACACCATCCCCACAATGCAATCTTCAATGATCAAGTCAGGGAAATGTTTACCTAAAGGCGTTGCCTGTGTTCTCACTCATCAAGCAGAAGAATGCATACGCTGATGCTCCCTTGTGACTGGTAAACACCAGGTACAAAGGTTGACGTTAGATAACACTAGGAACAAGTAGGGTGGCAAGACACTACAAGGAATAGAAAACAAAGCTTAAATGATTAAAAGTAAACAACCTATGCATTTTTCCATTACACCCCTATAGGTGGCTCCTTGAATCTTCACGATGGCTGGTGCTGAAAAATAAGCCGGAGCAGGCCGTCGAAAACCTCAGACTAGTGGCGCGCTACAATGGTCGCCAAGCCGATGGAGAGAAGATTGACGTGGAGGTAAGAGAGAGGCGGAGCTTGTGATAGTCCGATCCAGCAGCTATAGGCTCAGGCAATGTCCACACTGAGCCGAGGAGATTGATTTTGTGTCAGTTTTTGCGGAATCGTGAGGTCACATAAGGTTATAGGGTCATGGGGGCAGAGGATCATAAGGTCATAGGATCACATGGGTTAATGAGGTTGTGGGGTCACATGAGGTCGAGGGGCCACATGGGGTCACAGGGGGTAGTCATGATTGGTCCGTGTGGGTCCTCAGATGGTGAAGTCGTCCATGAAGAAGGAGATGTCCGGGTGCAAGAGCTCCTACACCACCCTGGACCTGTTCCGCACCCCCACCATGAGGAAGATGACAGTGTGCCTATGCGCTGTCTGGTAGGCCCGCCTTAGTCTTTTTGTCTACCCCCCCCCCCCCCCCCCGGCAGAACCAATCATGTGCGAGGGTGTACCTGTAGATCACGGTCACAAGATTCCAAAGGGATTCAAATTGCATTGAAGGGGTATTTGACACGACTTTCTATGTGAATAGAGAATACATTTAAGTAAAGCCACATCAAGTTGTATCGCTGCGTCCCAGAGGTTCCAGTCTCAAAGGGCTTTACAGGCTATTGGTAAAAGACATCCCTAACTTCCCCCAAAGTACTTAAAAGAGTAAGGGAAAAATACCCCGAACCCTGAGCGATTAAGCCTTGCTGGCGTTTTCAGGCCACTCATTCAAGTGCAGATGGTTGGCAGTAAATACGCCCATATAATTAGACGGCATACTTCAGACTGCCTTGAAATCTCTCGGTAGTACAGCACTCAAAAGAGTTTTGGCACCACCATGAGTGTAGGGCTGGCTATATATGTCGTCATGTATGTCAGTAATATGTATGTCCTTGAAGAGTTAAAGAAAGTGGTGGACTTTGACAAACTGAGTGAGTTATATATCGGACAACAGTGCTTGGATAGATGCTCTCTCTGGAATAAATGTCGGAACAGACGGACAAGGAGGAAGGGGTTGGAGACAGAAGAGAAAGAGCAACAGAGAGAGAAGAGGGGTAGAGAGTGAGATCGGAGAGAAAGAGAGAGCGAGAGAGAGGGGGGGGAGAGAGAGAGGGGGGGGGGGAAGAGAGAAGACAGAAGATCTACTTCATAGTTTTATCCTCATTCATTGTAAAGGCATCTCATGTCATATTTAATTTAGACTGAGAAAAAACAACAAATGTATATCACAGGAAGATTTCTCTTCTTATTTAGAGATTACACAAAATTACCTAAATTTACCAAAGTTAAGTCTGGTAAATTGAGTTGGGTAAAGGAAAGTTAGGTAAGTTGAGTTTGGTAAAGTAAAGTTATGAAGGAGGAGTTTTGAAGACAGTGTTGGGTAAGTTAAGTTATGTAAAGTTAAATTATGCAAGTTGAGTGAGATCAGTTAGGTACGTTAAGTTAAGTTAGGTTAGGTTAGTTGAGTACAACACAAGGATTGTTGTTGCCGCAGTGATGGAAGTAGATCTTAAACAGCGAACCGGTCCACGCACCACCTTGAAGGAATCTTCATGACTTCTCCAAAACCACATCTGGATCTGCATCTTTCACAAAACCTCTGCTTGCGGGACAGGTTCTCCACTAGCTTTGCCTACTACGGCCTCTCCATGGACCTCCAGAAGTTTGGCGTGGACATCTACCTGATTCAGGTGATATTCGGCGCTGCGGACATCCCCGCCAAGGTGATCATCAACATCACCATGAGCTACTGCGGTCGCCGGCTCTCGCAGTGTGGGGGCCTGGTCCTGGCCGGCATCACCATTCTGTCCAACCTGTTGGTGCCTCACGGTATGTAACCATAGCAACATACAGTGCTTTACGGTCTGTTAATGTTACGCCCATAAAAGGGGGAGATAGGTTGTTTACTAATTGGTTTATTTGACTTAAATATTAACAAATACAAAGGTCTACAGGAAACGTGTAGTTTTGTAAACGCTTCCAGGTCGTGCACACCACCCTGCTGTGTCTCCCCATCCTCATGATGGCGAGCCAAAACATATTACAAAACTTCGTGGCCGCGGTCCCCCCCCATTTCTGCAGCGCCCACACGAACCTCTCTGCTTCGACGCGGATGAGCGCGGCAGAGAAGCTGCACATAACAGTGCCAATTGAGTAAACAGTGCCAAACTTTAAGAGTAAAAAACCTTTAAAGTACAACAGCATACACTGAAACATACTTCTCATTTCCTCAAATATTACTATCAAGGACAAATTTACTTATGCTATCAAACTCTACGTAACAGAGTGGTTCTGTTACTGAGCTGGACTTAGCTCACACACACATCCCTTAAAGTTTCTTGACATGTTTTCAACTTATTACAGTCAAGCTTACCGGGTTATTATCAGAAACATTACTGAAAGGGGGAGAAATAATCACGAGAGTGATACGGTCTTACCTCAACGGTAACTTTAGGGATTTCACCAAGTACTTGGGCGGAGACGAAAGCAATCGATCTCTGGCTACCAGATTAAAACAATTAATTGGGTAATTAACAATAAACCGAGAATAGACTAAACCATATAATATAAACACTTTTTAATGCATTTTAATCATTTTTAAATATGTGATAGATTTGAACTGTTATACTTAATTGTATGTTTTTTATCAAATCCCTATTCACTCGTATAATTTTTACATGTCATTAATGAACCAATTTATAGCCCAAACTTGTTGATGCCTTAGGCCGTGTTCACATCTAGTGTTTTTTTTAATCTGCTTGTTTACATTATATTCTTATGGAGCAGAGCGTTTCTGGAAAATGTCACGGCCGTTTTTTTAAGCGCCTCTCCCAGCGTGCTTTTCTGCCATACAGAGCGTTGAAAGTTCAACTTTCAGGAAGAAAGCGGCCAACGTCAGGCGTCTTTTTGGCAACTGACCAATCACAAGCGGAACATTGACACTTTATTACGAAGGAAACTCTCAACTGTCAAAACAAGAAACAATGGCGGACAAATCACTCGGGAAAGTGCGGTAGAGCGATTAATAGTTTTAATTACACATGTCAAGATCTACGACATGTCTAATGGGCTCTAGCCTGGATACATAGTAGGGTCTAGAATGGGTTTGTTTCTAGGTGATAGAAAAAGCCCAGCTGCCAGCTTTTTTTTTTTGTGAAAAAACGGTCTGCACAACTTTTCCCTATTACAAAAAAGATGTGAACACGGCCTTACTCTGCATCTACCTTTAAAGCCAACCTTTCGTCAGTGTTGGGAAGTTCACTTTCTACGTGAACTAGTTCAAAGTTCAGTTCACAAATTTTAAAATGAACTAGTTCAGTTCAACGTTAATAATTAAAATTTTGAACTAAGTTCACAGTTCCAAAAATGAACTAGTTCATAGTTCTTTTTTTCAATATGTTGCTGTGAGCTATTCTTTTTTTCCGGTATTTTGAAAATTGAGCCCCCTTTCTGATTTGTCTAGGATGAAATAAAGTGGTTGAATCAAGTATCATAGCGAAATACAGTTTCTATCATGTTTTATTGCACATTTAGCGCATTTTGTAAAACCCCTTGATTTCGTTGGCTGGAAACGGAAATCAAGGGGTTTTGGTTGTAGTCTTTTCGCTCAGTTCTAGCCCTACTGTTGGGACAGAGAACCGAGCGAAAAGACTACAACCAAACGTAAACAGACCCCCTTTCCGTTTCCGGCCAACAAGCAATGATTCTAGGAGGTATTCTAGTCCGCTGATCGAGCCAGAGAGCTAACGTTATGGATTGTACATATTTATAATTAGAAATTTGTCCCAGCCTTTATATCACAGATACTCTAGGGTCTATAGCATATAACCGCTTTGTCTGATTACAGTTTACTTCATTTTTCACAATTTACCAGCTTTCGCTTTGAAGAATCACCGCGCCATTCGTTTCAATGGGAATCGCGACGGTCTATACTTTCAACCGAGTGAGCGTGCCGTTCACAGACACCAGAATGAACGAGTTCACAGTAACGTTCATCAGGCAGTAAAACATTACGTTCAGTTCACGTTCGCCGAAAATATGAACGAGTTCATGAACTATCGTTCAATGAACGCGTTCAGGCACAACACTGCCTTTCGTTACCTTATATCAGCGGTTCCAAAAATGTTTCATGGCAGGAACCAGATATTATGTCAGTCAGTATTTTAGCGGTGTTACGGCACGTTTATGATCCTGGTGATAACGAGATGTCTGGCCAGGGATGACGCTCACGCTTCCGCGTGTTCCCGCCAACGATCATGTGCACTGGGCTGGGAAACTACAAGTTCTTCACAGCAGATTTTTTTCATCCAAGAAAAACCAGTCTTAACTAAACAGAACTTAGTAGGATCAGTTTCAAGTTTGAACGCCTTCATTTCCTTATGGTTATCACCTACTATCCTTTTGCTTTTATTTATAAGAAGTACATTGTATTGCCACTGTATTGCAAATGTTAAAATGGGTGTTAAGTTCGCCTCTTAGTGCTTGTTACATTGAGCGGCTGAAAAAAGAATTGAGGGGACTTCTTATGGTATGCAGCTGTAGCAACCTATACACCCAACTAGGAAAATATAAATATACTTTCAAAACATTGTCGATATATTTTAGATTATGTTTAATTTTAATTAAGTATTAAACTTTTTGATCAGTGCTATACAAACAAAAGTGATCTGATTATTTGTTATTAAAAATTAAATGAGTAAATTGTGACTGTCCGTCAACAGTCACATTATGTTTGATAGATTAAAATATATATTTTTACATTTTACAACAACCAGTTAAGAATAAAAGTGCAATAATATTTCTTATGGTCACTAATATTGTTATTAGATAAACAGATGCTGCGAACGTGCCTAGCTGTGCTGGGAAAGGGCTGTCTGGCCGCGTCCTTCAACTGCTGCTACCTGTACTCTGGAGAGCTCTACCCAACCATCCTACGGTAACACAGACTGCTGGTTGCTACGGGGCTGTTTACACGTTAAGACATTCACATCTCTATAATATAGACATATTTATGTACATTTATGTGTATTGATTGACTTTCATGGTTTAATTTCTCTCTCTCCATTCAGACAGTCAGGTCTGGGCTGGGTCAGCATGATGGCACGGCTGGGGGCCATGGTGGCTCCGTTGGTGCTCCTGCTGGGGGAGTACGTCACCTGGCTCCCAGGCTTAATCTACGGCCTAGTTCCTGTCTTGAGTGGCGTTGCAGCCTTCTTGCTGCCCGAGACCCTGAACATCCCACTTCCGGACACCATACAGGATGTAGAGGATAGGTAAGGAATGCTTCCTGTAATCAATGGGACTTCTGACTTATTTTGAATAGCCTGTAAAACATTATATCGCTTTAAGGTCCTTTTGAAAGTAAACGTCGACCTAGGTCGATCTTTTCTTTGAGGGGGAAATAGACCACAACATCGATTTTTTTCTAAAATGTTCATTATTATTAATAACAATAACACTTCATCCCCAATAATTGCATGCATTTTTTTTTTTAAATACAGGGGGACTGGAAGAATCTCCAAGACTGAGAAAAAAGAGGCCATATTTTTACAAGACAACGCAGACAATCTGCTGAAGCAAACATCTTGATCGTCATGGTAGACTTGACTTCTGCTTTGTAGTCGTAGCTAATGCTAGCTAGCAAACATTGGCATAACAGCCTTAAACAAATTGGGGCTTGACTTGGCAATGTGTATTTTGGGGTTAATTGTAAGCTGACCTAGTGATCAAAGTCTTAGGGTTTATTCATTAATGTTACAGGATAGCCCTTTAAGAAAATGTCTAATTTGAGTTAATTGTCATGAAATGTGAACAAATGTTACAAACCAAACCATTTCTTAAACAACTAGTTTTAGCGACGTAACTTTTACGGTTACCAAGCGTGACGTATGAACTGCCCCGCTCCACCTAGGGGACTTTTGCCGGGCTCCTCCAAACACAAGGACGCATGGTGGCGGGGTTGAAAGACTGGTTGATTTAGTTTTTGTTGTTAATGATACACGGCCTAACCCATATTACCAGGTGTGTGATGATGGCTGGTTTAACCTGTTGCACATTGATTGCTCACTGTGCAGCCTCACCCAGCCCAAGAGTTCAATCAGACTGATGCTGGCCAGGTGAGGCTGCTTAAACAATTAATCCGACACACGCTCCACAGAGACATTTAGAAATGTTGACTACCAGTGCAAGCCTATGGGTTCAAACGCTCTTCTTTTCTGCCATCTACTGGAGTATATCTGATACTGCATTACACAAGACCAAGTTTGCTTGCGTTAAAGGTGCAAATTGAATGGTGTTTTTTTTTTTAACTTTCCTCTTCAAGATTCAAAACAAACCCAAGACTAATACAATCGTAAATCATTTTCCTCTAGTTGTTAAATATCATGTAGTCCTATCAAATATCAACTATCATCTATCATAAATGCACACAGCTGTTTTTTTCTTCCGTTTTTTTTTAACAAAAATGAGTACACCATAAAATGATATGAATAAAGATTTATTTTTTCATATGAACAGATGGTTTCATTTTATTTTACAATCTATGACAATCTCGCATTTTTTCACTTTTTTTCTAGCATATTTCCGGAATGACATGAGGGAAGGTTCTTCTCTTTTATTGCTGAATGTTAAATGAAATACACTTTCACTGACTGGAAAATAATTATCTGCTGATTTTTATTATAATTTTTTCAGTTTATTTTTTTTAAACCATGCATCCATCTAACCTTGAGCACAAGTACATGCAGAGGAGTGGTGTCAGGCGTCTCAAGCTGGGGGGTGGGGGGGTGGGGGGGGGGGGGTGGGGGGAGGGGAGGGGGGAGAGGGAAATATAAAATTAAACAAAGGCTTTTGAGGGGAGGGGTGTGTGGGGGGGGGGCATACCTGTTAGCGTCCCAGTATTGGGGTGAGGTTTGGGGGCAAAGTGAAGGAATTATCACAGCTAAAACTAGAGGGGGGTGGGGGGGTGGGGTTAGAGGAT
>NC_082388.1:11278593-11280974 GCF_031168955.1 Gadus macrocephalus
TTAAGCGGCCGATGCAGATTGTATCCCACTGTTACAATGAGTCTAGCTTTGAAAGCGGATATTAATAACTTAAACGACTCAGGACGTTTCCACGCTTTGAGTCACCAAAGACACTTTTTAATCCAGTGCGTAAGAAATACTCAAGACACTTTTCTGGAAAAGGCATCGGAAATGTACACACAATGGAAGTTGGGGTGGGGAGGGTGGAGACAGAGGCCTGTCACATGGTTTGGTAGATCTACATTCAGCATGACATGCTCGTGCTAATACAATCAAATCAACAGTGCTAAACCCTGTCTGAACACATAGGTCTAGTCTAGTTTGTGACGGAATAGGATGTATGAGAGGATGCAACGAAGATGGGACGAGACACGGTCACATGGATGAGCAAGGGAAGTGGAAAATGAAGTTAACAGAGAGGAGGACGACTCAGGGTCTCACAGGAGAGGGGAGGACAGAGCGCGGAGAGAAGCAGAGATGAGGAGAAAGGAAGAGATTCAGACTTGTTGCTAGACTACATGGGATGCAGGTCAGGTATGAGGAGGAGGAGGAGGAGGTGGAGGAGGAAGAGGAGGAGGAGGAAGAGGAGGAGGAGGACGTGGAGGAGGAGGAACATCACAACATGAAGAGGGGTATTAACCATTCCGGGGGGGAGGTCGGAGGTCGCTGGGGGTGTACCTATACGCAGCACTCACCCTGCACACATCTAGAGCCAGCACCTAGCTACCGAGTGACCAATGGTGCACATCACCGGGTCTACAATAATGCATTATTCTAATACTCCACTGCATGTATAAAGTGCTCAAAACACTAGACAAAGTGTGTGTGTGTGTGTGTGTGTCTGTGAGGGGGTGAGGGGTACCACACTAGTGGCTAGCGCTCACCTGCGGGGTGCACAGCTGTCAGGTTGCGACAGAACACTTCACCCACACACAGTTTAGTCTACAGTCACCGGAGCGGTGACCCCTGTGTGACCCCTTAGCACAGATTTGCTGTTAATATTTTAGTAAGCGCAATGGCATGGAGTATCCCCCCCCCCCCCGTATGCAGTTGATAAATATTTCCTTATCATTATGCTTTCGATGAGCGCTGCAATACAAGACATCCATGTCAATGACTGTTGATCATGCAGGGCGGGTTGCATTGTGGGTAGCTTTCCCACCCAGACTTCTAGTTATAGGTTATAGCGGGACTCGAACCAGGCACAGGGGGTTGGTTAATCACGGGCTCATTGGGTTTTATGGGTTTCATGGGTTTCATGGGTTTCATGGGTTTCATGGGTTTCATGGGTTTCATGGGTTTGGGTTGTACAAGGAGGGGAGGGAGGGAGGGTGGAGGCAGGTCGGGTGGGGTGGGGGGGGGGGGGGGGGGGGGGGGGGGGGGGGGGTTAGGATGAAGACGACATCTACAGTTCTAGTCTTGCGTCAAACCAAAACAGATGGCTCCATACCCATAAACTCAATCCCAAGATGCTCTGCATGTGCAGAGGGGTTGGCGAGGAGGGGAGTGGGGAGAGGGGAGGGGGAGGTTGGTAGGACAAAAAGAAACAACAGAAGAAGATTAAGATATAGTGGCACACACCTTGTGACACACACACAGATATAAACAGGACAACACAGATACTGAAACAACCAGGAGACCAGGAGAAGTAGGTTATAGTCAAAACACCCTGATCAGTAGGAATGTTGTTTTTTTCTCGATAGTTCTCCCTGCAAGCAAAATCAGTGGCAAGACAACCCCAGTTGTTTCCCAGCATGCATCACCAGATTAAATACCAACCATCGAGCAGCTCTCAGTTCAACATACAAATAACACAAACCCTGGTTATTTGTTGTAAGTTGTTAAATGCACTCATGCACTAAATAGATATGTTATCGCCTTGCTTTGGGCAATGCATGGGACTCAGGCATCTATTTTGAAGCTGTCATTTTTGTGTTAATAAAACGACTATCAATAAATCAAGTCTGTGTGTGTATATTCCCGTGTTGAGATTTATGTGCGTCTGACACCGTTTGGAACGGCTAGATTTAAGCATTTCAGAGGGCCAGGAGAGAGGACAAAAGAGGAACTGGCATCTGCTCCAGGTTTTATGTTCACCGACTGAACCAGGTTACGGTTGTGATGTCCTCACGTGGACAGAGCGGCGGTGTCAGTGCGTGTGCCTGAGTCTATCCACTGCTTTCGTTCCTCTCCCGGATTATCAAAGAGCTTCACGGTGAGTTCTGGAACAAGGTGGGTGCGGGACGCCTAGTTTAGGGGTTGATAAACTAAACCTGAGTACGGTATATAACCCAGACACTTGAAACCGCCGCTGCTACCTCCATATTCTGCACGACAAGGAGGTGGTCTTTGGTTGAAGCTGCTAAAAGGTGAGATGGGAA
>NC_082388.1:11286074-11291074 GCF_031168955.1 Gadus macrocephalus
TGTTCAACTTCATTTGTTAGATGTATATCCTCTATTTTGTATAGTTTGCTAGATAGATAGCTGATATCTTGATAGATGGAGAGAGTGATGGGGAGATAGATTGATAGATAGATAGATAGATAGATAGATAGATAGATAGATAGATAGATAGATAGATAGATAGATAGATAGATAGATAGATAGATAGATAGATAGATAGATAGATAGATAGATAGATAGATAGATAGATAGATAGATAGATAGATAGATAGATAGATAGATAGATAGATAGATTGATAAATAGATAGATAGATAGATAGATAGATAGATAGATAGATAGACAGACAGACAGACAGACAGACAGACAGACAGACAGACAGACAGACAGACAGACAGACAGACAGACAGACAGACAGACAGACAGACAGACAGACAGACAGACAGACAGACAGACAGACAGACAGACAGACAGACAGACAGACAGACAGACAGACAGACAGACAGACAGACAGACAGACAGACAGACAGACAGACAGACAGACAGATAGATAGATAGATAGATAGATAGATAGGTAGATAGGTAGGTAGGTAGATAGATAGATAGATAGATAGATAGATAGATAGATAGATAGATAGATAGATAGATAGATAGATAGATAGATAGATAGATAGATAGATAGATAGATAGATAGATAGATAGATAGATAGATAGATAGATAGATAGATAGATAGATAGATAGATAGATAGATAGATAGATAGATAGATAGATAGATAGATAGATAGATAGATAGATAGATAGATAGATAGATAGATAGATAGAGAGATAGATTAAAATATATAATATATAGATCATCTAGGATTCTAGATCATTATATAGATAGCTAGATGAACGAATGGCCAGAAATGGATTTCAGTGGTTGCGTCTGGTGTACACCCATGTGTATGAAGCAACAGGGAAAGTTGGATGTGAGTGTTAGGTTCATGAGTTTGTTTGTGTGTGAAATTGTGTCTGTGTGTTTGTGTGTGTTTGCGTGTGTGTGTGTGTGTGTGTTTGTGTGTGAGTCTTTGTGCCTCCTGGACCGTGCACTCTCTAGTGTGCTTCTGAGTGTGTCGGCCCAATGGTCGTGTGTGTGTGGGTGTGTGTATGTGTGTGTGTGTGTGTGTGTGTGTGTGTGTGTGTGTGTGTGTGAGAGTGTGTGAATGCGTTCTGTGTGTGTGTGTTTTTGTGTGTGCGTACGTGCGTGCTGTGCCGGTGTGTGCAGGGCCGTGTGGTCGCAGTGCGCTGCAGAGCTGTACAGCTGCGGGGCCGGCACAGTAGAACGGTTGCCATGGTGAAGGCGGCCGTCGGGGCCACAAACCTTCCAGAGAGTCCTCATGCTCACTGCAGCTGTCCCCACATTCGTCTAATAGGTGTGTGTGTGTGTGTGTGTGTGCTTGTGCGTTTGTCTGCTTGTGCGTGTGTGTGTGCGTCACGTGTGTCTGTGTATGTGTGCTTGTGTGTGTGTGCGTGTGCTTGTGTGTATGTGTGTGTGTGTGTGTGTGTGTGTGTGTGTGTGTGTGTGTGTGTGTGTGTGTGTGTGTGTGTGTGTGCGTGTGTGTGTGTGTGCAACCCGGTATCACGCCAAGGCGTAAGATAGATACGTGTGTCCACATCGCAAGGCGTGTTCAGGTTCACGCTTTGCCTGACCAAAGCGTCACCCTGAACACGCGTCCTTCTCCATTCGAAATGAATGGGGGAATAGCACCAACAGGGGGCGATACGTTCTCCTAGCATTTGGTGAAATTGTTACGTAGCCATATTAATCGTTATTATCCGAATGGGAAATGCAATATTTTAGGACAGATACACCATTAAACGTGTTTCTAATGACATTTCTAGCGAGAAATGTACATTTCCTTTCATAATATTCAGTCAGTGGTTGTGTCTGATCTTTAGTTTTATAGGTATTGGGAAGATTTTTATCGGCTCGCTCGCATGTTTCAACGACGTCAGGTTACTAGGGACGCTGCTTTCGCTAAAGCAGCTCGCGTGTTTCCTGCGTTTGTGTTATTAAACCGTTACTTTATGTAACTTTAAATGATATCATCGTGTTAGAAACACGTATATCTGAGAGCAGGGGTGAAGTATTGTTTAGATTGCTGTCAGGTTAGCCTGCTGCAGCCACATCCTCTCGGTACAGTTGTTGTTATCATTTAGCATTAACTAAGCCTGGCCACCAGCGAAGAAGAAGAAGCCGGTCCTCGCCTATGCTCGCCTCCGTTTCTATTCGCGTGCTTGTGCGTGCTCGTGTGCTCGTGGACTCGTGAAACGTCATCAGTCGTTGCCCGAGCACTGTTCCAATTCGAAGTACGCATGCATCGGAGGTGGCTCGTGTGTACTTGCAACCGCTATAAAT
The DNA here is from genome assembly GCF_031168955.1 of Gadus macrocephalus. Taxonomy (NCBI): domain Eukaryota; kingdom Metazoa; phylum Chordata; class Actinopteri; order Gadiformes; family Gadidae; genus Gadus; species Gadus macrocephalus. Next base: position 11,288,451 of record NC_082388.1, read on the forward strand.
CCCAGGATGCATTTCCCACATATATATATTTATATAATATAATATATAATATAATAAATAATAATAATATAAGATAATATATAAATATATAATAATACATTTAATTTAGAGGCGCCTTTCAAGACACCCAAGGTCACCTTACAGAGCATAAAGTTATCATAAATCGTTTAAAAACAAGACATTGTGGAAAAATAATAATAATAATAAACAGACACGTTTGTTGAGGGGGGGGGGACACACGATTGTAGGGGGGGGGGGGGACACGTTAGTTGAAGGGGGGGGGGGGGGGGACACGTTTGTAGGGGGGGGCACGCTCGACAACGAGAGTTGGCTTTTATTGAATGCTCGACAACGAGAGTTGGTTTTTATTGAACGAGACTTCAACACGGAACAGCTGCACGAAACGATGGTCACGTCACTCTCGGTGACGGTGTCGACAATAATGAACACACGAACAATGTTAATAGAACAACACACAACCACATAACATCCCGAACCCATTAACCCCACTTAATCCTAACAACAAAACAAGTTAACAAAAGCCCCATTTGTCAACTGAGAACCCCAATTCCCAGAATCCCCCGCGGGCTCCGGAACACGGCGTATCTTATATTAATCTTTATTATCTGAATGGGAAATGCAATATTTTAGGACAGATACACCATTAAACACGTTTCTAATGACATTTCTAGCGAGAAATGTACATTTTCCTTACATAATCTTCAGTCAGTGAATGTGTATGATCTTTATTAATCTTTATTATCTGAATGGGAAATGCAATATTTTAGGACAGATACACCATTAAACGCGTTTCTAATGACTTTTCTAGCGAGAAATGTACATTTTCCTTACATAATCTTCAGTCAGTGAATGTGTATGATCTTTATTAATCTTTATTATCTGAATGGGAAATGCAATATCTTAGGACCGATTCACCGTTAAACGTGTTTCTAATAACATTTCTAGCGTACTTTTTACTTGCATAATCATCAGTCAGTGATTGTGTCTGATCTTTAGTTTTATAGTTATTAGGATTTGATCGGCTCGCTCGCATGTTCCAACGACGTCAGGTTGCTTTAACTAAACTAGCAGCTCACGTGCTTCCTGCGTTTGTGTTATTAAACTGTTACTTTATGTAACTTTTAATGATATCATCTGGTTAGAAACACGTATATCTGAGAGCCAACCCAGTCGCCAAAAGCATACGTTGACAGTGTACTTTTCGTGAACACTGGATTACGTCGCATTTCAACATAAAATAGCGTGTTATACACACACACACACACACGCACGCACACGCACAGACACACACACACAAGCACACACAAGCACACACACGCACGCACAGACACCCAGACACACACACACACACACGCACACACGCACACGGTGCATTTCGCTGCTAAAACAACAACAACTAAATATTCCCTCAAATATTACTTTCAAAACGTTGGCCAAAATGGCCAATAATATCATTTTTTATTTGGGATGCTTCTAGGACATTTTGGGTGGATTTTGAACGGTATGTGGGGGGCACGTTTTTTGCAGGACCTGGCAACCCTGCGCTGTTGCCCGAGATCTGGATCCACCCCGGTGTGGTGCCGTCTCCTTTTGACCTTTTGACCCCAGACTTCTGGGGGAATAGCTGAATCAATTCATTAGTCAATCAGAAGCATGTAAATATCTTCCCGGTGACGTAAGAGGACGAACAAGGTGTCCTTCAACATCTACGCTTCCAGGAGATTGCAACGGTGCCACACATGAGCATATTCGAACATGTTTAATGGTAGTAATTAGCTGTCGAAATTGGAGGCCTTAATCAATACTGAGCAGCTATTGATTTGCTTCCCGATAAAGATTTGTCACAAATGACATGTTATTTAGCATCTACACGTTGAGCTGAGTCCAATGACACCAAGAACGACACTCTAGCTAATGGTAACATGTATTTTACATGGTACACCTAGGTCCAGGACATGATCTCGGTGTAGCAAGAGGCCGACTTTGATCTCATTGGACTCAGCTTAACGTGTAGATGCTAATTAACATGTAATTTGTCAAACATCTCCATCGGGAAGCAAATCTATAGCTGGTCATTATTGATAAAGGCCTCCAAAATCGACAGCTAATTACTACCCCGAAACATATTCAAATATGATCATGTGTGGCACTGTTGCAATCGTCTCGAAACGTAGATGTCAAAGGACACCTTGTTTGCTCTGTTGCAAACAAGATATTTTCATGCTTCTGATTGACTAATGAATTGATTCAGCTATTCCCCCAGAAGTCTGGGGTCAAAAGGTCAAAAGGAGACGGCACCACACCGGGGTGGATCCAGATCTCGGGCAACAGCGCAGGGTTGCCAGGTCCTGCAAAAAACGTGCCCCCCACATACCGTTCAAAATCCACCCAAAATGTCCTAGAAGCATCCCAAATAAAAAATGATATTATTGGCCATTTTGGCCAACGTTTTGAAAGTAATAATATTTGAGGGAATATTTAGTTGTTGTTGTTTTAGCAGCGAAATGCACCGTGTGCGTGTGTGCGTGTGTGTGTGTGTGTGTCTGGGTGTCTGTGCGTGCGTGTGTGTGCTTGTGTGTGCTTGTGTGTGTGTGTCTGTGCGT
>NC_082388.1:11296074-11311443 GCF_031168955.1 Gadus macrocephalus
ATGTGTGGTTCCCAGACCTCATCTCAATGTAGATTGAGATGAGGTCTGGCGTTAGCCAGGCTACATCTGGCCAGAGATGTACGCAGTATCTGTGAGAAGCAAAGTTTGACGCCTCGCCATTCCTTTGCACACGTAGAGCCATTGTGTACATGGAGATGACCTTCACCGCCTGCTCGTGACCTTGGGGGCTTGTTAATCAAACAGTTGGCAAACAGGTGGCATGCATACCACAAACACGCACACGCCCACACGATGAACAAAGACACACACCCGTACACACATACACGCTATGAAACCTCCTACACCATAAGAGGAACACATTTATTGTCCTGAACAAAAGTTGTTTATGGATAGCAGTTTGGCTAACCATTTTCGTTTTTTCAAAATAAAACCGCTTGTGATTGAACCTCTGTATCGCATCAAATTCATTGACGTAACCTTAAACAGAAGAACACAGAGATTTTTTAATAAAAATATTTTAACACGCATCAACCAACACGAGGAAGTTCAACGGTTAAGCATTAATTAAGGCTTCATCACGTGGTTGAACATGGTTGACTAAAAAATATTATCAGTTAACGTGCTCTGAGGCTTATAGGTAACGTGAAAATCGTGTGTCATCGAGTGTCAACATAACGTGTGTGTGTGTGTGTGTGTGTGTGTGTGTGTGTGTGTGTGTGTGTGTGTGTGTGTGTGTGTGTGTGTGTGTGTGTGTGTGTGTGTGTGTGTGTGTGTGTGTGTGTGTGTGTGTGTGTGTGGGTGTGTGTGGGTGTGTGTGTGTGTGTGTGTGTTCTGCTTTGCTCACCCTGGGAAGGCCGTCGGACTGGACGCATGTGTTGTGCAAGCAGACGAGGACAGACTGCAGCAGAAGTGGTGTGAGGACACACACACACACACACACACACACATACACACACACACACACACACACACACACACACACACACACACACACACACACACACACACACACACACACACACACACACACACACACACACAATCACACACATACACACCTCCTCCACACACTCCTGGGGGAGGATCCATTCCCTGCCAAACACACACCATCGCCTAAGGGGCAGAGTGACCGCTCAGGCAGGCACACACACACACACACACACACACACACACACACACACACACACACACACACACACACACACACACACACACACACACACACACACACAAATACACAAACAAACACACACGTTTACTGCAAATACACACACACAGACAGACATAAATAGCAGAAACACACACCACAAATACACACTACACAGAGACACAGATGTTGAACACACAAACACACTGCCAAAACATAACACGCACATAAACATGCTGCATGTACAGACACACACACTGTGTGCACACACGCACAAACGCACATCTATGCACACACACCACTCAGAGACACACGTACTTCAGCGACGCAAACGACACACACAATGCACCAAAGCTACACACACACACAATGCACCAAAGCTACACACATCCAGGCAGGAATAACTCCAACGCAGACAAAAAGTGTGTGTGCACGCATACACACATCCACCCAATTGATTTTAGAGCGCTGTATTCCTAGCCGACAGAACACCTATTAATGATTAGCAACAAGGCAAGCTGTGGGTAATATAAATATTACTTCTCCGGCCAACAGGAATGTATCTCACATGCATAATTTCCTACGTAATCTATTCATTTAATGTTTTAAGTGACTGGATAACTTTGATCAAAGGCCTTCATGACATAATCAGTTGGAGCCAGAATCAAATGTTTTTTTTCTGGCTTTTATTAAGTTTACAGAATCATTCAATTAACTTTCATCTGAATGCAACTACCCTATACTGCATTTAATAAAAGGAAAATCTGACGTTTGCGAGTGTTAGCCAACTTTGCCTTCCCATTCCCTTTTTCTTTAGCATGCTACCATTGTAATCTGCTAACTGCTCTTTATATCCACCAACAACTCAACACCCAATGCCATACTCATCAGCCGGTTAGATTGCTAACACATCAGCAACACTCTGTGTGTGTATGTGTGTGTGTGTGTATGTGTGTATATATGTGTGTGTGTGTGTGTGTGTGTGTGTGTGTGTGTGTGTGGTGTGTGTGTGTGTGTGTGTGTGTGTGTGTGTGTGTGTGTGTGTGTGTGTGTGTGTGTGTGTGTGTGTGTGTGTGTGTGTGTGTGTGTGTGTACATACATGAAAAAAGGCCATCCAGGCCCAACATATCTAAGAGTATTCTCCACAGAGTCGAGTGACAAAAATGGGCGAGAAAGGAGAGAACAAAGAGGGAGAGTTTACGCATTTAGCAGGAGTTTGTTAATAATTAATGTGTCGGGGTTGGCAAGATTTGACTAGCCGACTCTCTCCTAAATTCTCTCTTCTTTCATTCCCTCTGGCTGTCCTATCCCCCCGTTCTCTCTCTCTCTCTCTCTCTCTCTCCTCTCTCTCTCTCTCTCTCCTCTCTCTCTCTCTTCTCTCTCTCTCTCTCTCTCTGTCTCTCTCTCTCTCTCTCTCTCTCTCTCTCTCTCTCTCCTCTCTCTCTCTCTCTTCTCTCTCTCTCTCTCTCTCTCTCTCTCTCTCTCTCTCTCTCTCTCTCTCTCTTTCTCTCTCCCCCTCGTCTCCCATCACACCACCAGCCTTAAGATGGAGACATGGCGTTTAAGGACAGCACAAACTCAATATACTGGATACATAACCTGTTGTACGGCCAACAAAAGGCAGAGAGCACAACAAACCAACAACAACCTTCATATCCCTGACCAGCGGGGCTGGAAGCCCCTGTGACAACACACCAATACTCAGCTGCCTCAAACGGGAAAATGTCAGTCTGGCAAGTGATGTTTTTTCACACTGTCGAGTAAAATAGATGACAAAATATATATTTCACGTGTTTCACACGCCACTTAATGTGACCTGGCGAACCAAAGCCTGGCAACCACATGATGTATTTGGGTACAGTGCCTACGTACAAACTATGAATACACACCTATGTGTTTACATTCATGTGTGGATCGAAAAAATAACATAAATGTTCGTGAAAAGTAAAACTGCTGTCTTTCTTGTTCCATCTTTCCCTGTTGGCTTCCACTCCTCTTTCTCCCTCACTCCCTCTCTCTCCTCCTCCCTCCCTGGTGCTCCCTCTCTCCCTCCCTCTCTCTCTCCCTCCCTCCCTCCTTTTCTCTCTTCCTCCCTCCCTGGTGATCCCTCCCTCTCTCCCTCCCTCCCTCCTTCTCTCTCTTCCTCCCTCCCTGGTGATCCCTCCCTCTCTCTCTTCCTTCCTCCCTCTCTCTTCCTCCCTCCCTGGTCCTCCCGCTCTCCCCTCCCCTTCCCTATCTCCATCCCCTCCCTCCCCCTCCCTCCCTCCATCCTCAACCTCCCTCCTCCCTTTCCCTCCCTCCTCCATCCCTCCCTCCCTCTCTCCCGACCTCCCTCCGTCCCCAACCTACCTCTTGCCGTCCCTCCCTCCCCTCCCTCCCTCCCTCCCCCCCTCCCCTCCCTCCCCCCCCCTCCCCCCCCTCTCTGCAGTGGCCGTCACCCTGCCAGCCGTGTAGCTCCAGGGTGCTGGGCTGCGTAGAAGCCAGGTGACACGGATTTCAATAAAAGGGATTTGAGACTTTGCGGGAGGGGGACTGCAGAAAGGGAGGAATATACCCGCCCTGGCATATCGAACGCGTTTCGTGGCACGGCCACATAGCGTGGTGGAGATTATGCACCATGAATATTGGCATCCTTCTCTACCGGGGTGATTTGGCCGACAATTACTATCGAGTCCATTAGAAGATGTATTTGTCCAAAGCAAATTTTTAGAACGAGCAGGTAGGGGTTGGGGAATCCTGCTCAGGGACGCCTACAGGTTATCTGAGCATTAGCAAGTATATTTCAGATGGGAGTCAACACCTTCACCACCATAGCCACCCCACCCGGACCCGGTCTAAACCGTTGTTTGTAATGAATAGAAGTGCCTATGAGCTTGACTATACTAATGGGCTTACGGTCTCCGCTAGCTTATCAAGGTAATATCACATTAATAATACATGCATGCTTAGTATGATCTTTCTGTGTAGGTCGTCATGACAACTGAAATTTACCACATTCCGCGATCTTGATTAAAACATTTCCCAAAATGGACTTGGAAATTTTATGGAAAACTATATTAACCAGTCGAGAAGAATAATGATTGTAACTATTAACCTGGGGGAAGTTCTCCCTTGTGTTAAAGAACACAAAAATCTGTACCATGAATAAAATAGATCAGATAAATGTCAAACTTTGAAAATCTCTTCAAAGTAAGAGTAAGTGCTTCGCATTTCAGGCAAGTGGGCAAAAAGCCGAACCTTGACCTAAAACAGGATGTGTCAGGACAGCTAATAGACGTCTCCAGACCAAGGTCGCCAAGGCAACAGCTGAACCACAGACCCATACTCTTACTTCCAAAATGTGACACGTTTCTTTCTTCAACAGGATATTAGAGCGGGACTAAGCATGGGAGAGGGATATGGATGGATCCCCCCTTCATCCCCCTTACCCCCCCCCCCACCCCATCCCACCCCACCCCAACAGATGTCTTTCAATTAACTACCTTAACTCTGTTATATTCTTTCAACATACATATTATCAGTGCGTGTCTACCACGTTCCATGTACAAATATGCTCTAAACTATTTCTGAATCAACTTGATCATTTGAATAATAGAAAATAGAATTTAACAGAGAAAAGGGGGTTGGTTAAAACCGTGGTCTTTGTTCAAGCCCTGAAGAGTCATATCATTTGTCCAATAGCATATTCATACCGGTGGCCCGGGGGTATAGCTAAAAACGACAGAAACTACAAAACCAGGGCCAGGGGCCTTTATATAAATTAGAGAACAGGGAGAGTTTTCTCTGCTATGAGAGAGCTCAGGGGATGCTGATATGTAAAGTAGTGGAGGGTATTTACACCCTAACAACGTGGTGCATATTAATCTACCGTTCACTGCAGTGTGGGATCCATTTGCCTACTGCCTCACCTTCCTAATGCTACGCCAACCTCTCCGGAAGGCTCTGTGATTGCCGTGAAAGTCTTGTCTGTATTGGCTATAAGTAACGTGGTCAGACACACTGGTTTTATTTAGCGGGAACTGCCGCTTGAATCCCTTTACTTTGTGGAAGCCTCACATTTTGTGTGGGACACACACATGTGTGTTACACACATGCACACACACACATAAACACAGACACACACGTACATTTATATATCTGTCGATAAAAAGGCCAGGACAACAAGAAGTCTGAATCAAACCAGCGGCCCTTGAGTCGACCAGGTGACCTGCTCTGGCGCCGGCGCTGCGGTGCGTCATCGATTGGGAGATTGTAGCCCTGTGCAGCACCTCCACCGGGGACGGCGTAGGTGTGTATTCTCACTCCTGTGCGGGAGGTCGAAGGTCGACTGGCCGCTAGAGAGGGAGTAAGGATTCCTCCTTACTCCCTCTCTAGCGCCCCTCCCTGGGGTCAAGGGAGGGGCGCGTCCGCCTCGCCGAGGGCGACGGAGCGGGGACGTCAGGGCTCCGCCTCCTCACGGTGAGCCGGCCCCCCCGGCCCCCCGGTGATGTCAGCGCTGAACCCCGGGGGAAGAGAGCGGTGGGACACGGTGTTGTAGCAGCACGGCCACGGTAGAGTCAAGGAAGCAAAGAACAGTTTTTGGGTTGTTTTTCAATGTTTTGCATTTTGCTAGACGAAGCAAAAACAGAGATGGATTCATCTGCTACTTTCCCGTTCGCTTTCACTCTCACGTTCACCATGAAGTTACCCTCGTAACCCAACAGAGTTAATGGGTTCTTGTATGTTTTAATTCCCACAGTACTCCAAATTGTCCAGTGTTCAGTGTTTCAGAAGAGCTCATTAACACGGCTTTCGTAATAGTTATCAGTGGTAATATTTAGCACTTAGTTAGTAAGAGTCATTTTTTATCCTCGTCTGGGATACGTAAAGTTTCATCATGTCTTCACATTAGATAAATAAGCAGATAAGAAATAGTTCATTTCTTTTGCAAATATTTTATTTCAAACCTAGGTCGTTATTGATTCTTCAAACAAAGTTCTTGCCCATTCCATCCACTGTCATGACCAACACTTCCATGGGTAATAAACGACAGGAGAAGAGGAGAGCGGTATGACCAGCCGGGACGTCAGTTGGATGCTATTGAAAGCATCCAGCTATACCATACAGGCTGTCAAATAGTGGCAGAAGACAAACTAACTCGGTGCTATCCAATCAGGTGGGAGCGAAGCAGGGCTAAGATCATGTCATGTCTCATTCAGAGAACATCTATTGGCTGCAGTGGGGTTCAGCGGAGGCGTTTAGAAATAGCCTATTTTTGAAGGGGGTTGACTATATCAGATAGCTGGTATGCCTCCTGTGATACTGTTTGATTTGCACCAGGGAGATGGTGCAGTCATTTACTACTGAAAACCCAATTAAGAATAGAGAATGAATGGAGAGTTGCACAAGGAGGAAAAGTCATCATTGGCCTTTAAGTTGCCTTAATAGTGGCCATAGCAGTTAATATCCCAAAAAGGACTATTAACCTGATATACAATTGTATCAAATAGGTTAGAAAAGGTAAAAGTAAGTATTCATGATAGCATCCTGATATGTTTAACTTAACTTTATGATGGACCTGGTTGATCCAGTTTCTGGTAGCCTAGAATACATCATGGGATTAGTTTGTCAGGGATACTCTTAGCGATTTTGAGAGGATTTAAGAGGGTTGTGTTACAGTAAAATCCTAAAACAACATTAATGTAACGTAGCCTAGTCTAATGATATTTTGTTTTATGAGAAATGCTGATGCAGTTTCAAACACAACAAAATCTTTACATTTACATTGACATTACGGGAATTTAGAAGACGCTTTTATCCAAAGCGATTTACAATAAGCACATCTGTCAGAGGAAAAAGAAGCAATAACGCAACAAAAAATGTCTTTGAACAATGACATATCATTTCACGATTATTGACGAAACAATGACCAAAAAAACATGACCACCCATGGCGGAGGTTATTGAGAGGTGACGTCGTAACGATAAACCCTATACCGAATAGTTATCCTCTGCTGTACCAAAGACAAACACTTACCTGCTATCAAACTATATTGCTTAAATGAAGGCAGAGTAAGAGAATTAAATCCACCTATATCAAATTTCTGCCACATTAACGTACAAGCACTTAAAAATCCTTATCAAGTACAGCTGTTACTTTGTAGATCCATCCAAGCAGGGATGAAAGTTGCTGAGATTCAGGGCCCATCTGTCCCGTGATGTAGCACAGACAGGACAAACCTCAGTGTATAAGCTAGACAAACTCCTTTACCACTGGTAAATACATTGTTTATAACCTTAGACTTAGGCATTGGAATTGACTGGACACTTTTATCCAAGGTGATAATTCCAGGGAGGGAGAGAGCATATTTCCAAACTGAACATTGAAATTACCCAATTATTGTTCAGGTTTTATGTCTGGTCCCATTGCTATACGTTGACATTATACACAAACCAGGTAGCCACAAATTAGTACATCATTATCATACTTCCTGTTATTCCAATAACACACTTCCTGTCATCAAAAGAGACACATGGATCTGCTTTTGCAACTAGTGTCACAACAGGAGGCGAGAGGAAGGGTGAGAGAGAGAGATCAGAAGAGAGAGAGAGAGAGAGAGAGAGAGAGAGAGAGAGAGAGAGAGAGAGAGAGAGAGAGAGAGAGAGAGAGAGAGAGAGAGAGAGACAAAGAGAGAGAGAGAGAGGAAGGGGGGAGGGAGGGGAAGAAAAGAGAGAAGGAGAAGTTATGGAGGAGGAGATAATGAAAGAGAAATAGGAGAGAGTGAGAGAGGAGGAGATAGAGAGAGAGGAGAGAGAGACAGGAGGGAGAGAGCGATAAAAGAGAGAGCAGAGAGTGAGGAGGAGGAGAGAGAGCAAAATAGGAGGAGAGAGCGAAAGAAGTATAGGAGATAGAGCGGGGGAGAGAAAGGCTGGAGAGAGGGACAAGAGGAAAGCGAGAGGGAGGAGAGACAGTAGAGAGGAGGGAGAGAGAGAAGAGAGAGAGGATGAGAGAGAGAGAGAGAGTGAAAGAGATTTAGAGATAGGGGGAGGAGAGAAAGGTTGAGAGCACGACGAGAGGAGCGAGAGACAAGAGAGAGGAGGGAGAGCGAGAGGAGGAGAGGGAGAGATGGGGCTGGCGGGGGTTTGGGGAGACACAGAAGTACCAGAATAACCACGGGACGCTAGCTTTAGCCCCCGGCCACAATTACAACTGCCAGTGCCAGGACAACAGCTACCAACGTCTCCCTCTCCCCCCTCTCCCCCCTCTCCCCCTCTCCCCCCTCTCCTCCCTCTCCCCCTCCCTCCCTCCCTCCACCCCGGGACGTATCAAATATCAGCAGACACCAGGAGACTCAGGGGCTCAGGGTGACGGACAAATGATCCACTATGGGAAAGAAAATATCACAGGACCAAAGACCGATATTCACATTTAGACGCAGCGAGGTGATAAATAGAGTGAGAGGAAAGAGCACGGAGAGCAAAGTGTGGGAAGACAGAAAGATGGGAAAAGGAACTGTTTGGGGGAGGGGGGGTTGAAGTGGTGTAGTGGGGGAGGTTGTGGTGGTGCAGAGTAGGGGGGTCTGGGGGTTCATCTGGGCGTAATTGGCAGTCTTGGTGGTGGGGCGGGGGGCCGGTGGTTTAATAGCCCGGTGACTAAACCACTGGAGTGCAAACAGCCGAGGCCTCGCTGGAGCCCTGCGGCCAGATGCCCCCCCCCTAGCCCCCCCTAGCGCGCCCCCACCCCCCCCCCCCCCCCCCCCCCCCCCCCCCCCCCGTAGCCCCCACCACCGCCGTCTCCCGGACAAATGTCTGGCTGTCCGTCTGTCTGCATGAACGTCTGACTGTCTGTCTGTCGGTATCCTGGCTGACTTCATGGCTACCTGACTACTGACTGGCTGACCGTTGAGATGACTTGCTGTCTCGCTATCCTCGCTATAGGCTGGCTGGCTTGGTGGCTAGCTCAACCTGCCTTGCTACATGTTTTGCTGGCTGAAAGACTAGCTGCCTTACTATCTATCTGACTTCCTGGTTGGTGGTTTAGTTGGAGGACTGGTTGGTGGTTTGCTTCGCTGTCTTGCCTGGCTGTTTGGCTAGCTGACTATCTGTCTGTCTGTCCGGTGGTTTGGCTGTTTCGGTGACTGTCTATCTATCCATTTGTCTACGTGTCCGGCTGTCTGGTTGTTTGGCTAGCTGACTATCTTTCTGTTTGACTACCTTTAAGGCTGTTTGGCTGTCTATCTATACTTCTGTCGATCCATCTGTCTGTCTGCCTGTCTGTTTGCTTATCTGTCTGCCTGACTGGTCATTTGGCTGGCTGTCTATCTATCTGTCTGGCTGTTTGGTTGGCTGTCTATCTATCTGTCTGCTGTTTGGCTGTCTGTCCATCAGTCTATCTCTCTATCTATCTATCTGGCTGTTTGGCTGGCTTGCTGACTATGTATCTGCCTGCTTGCCCAGTCTGGCTGCATACCGCTGTGTGTTCAGACTACTCTCTGAATCAGGGGCCCTGGCTCCTCTCCCTGGCTGGCAGGCTAACAATACAGGTATTGATAAGGAGCAAAATACACAAATGTCGGATAAGTACTCAACAGAAAAGATAGCGCTTTGTAAATGTTTCCGTCTGCGAAAGAAACGAGGGGGATTCTGATTAAATTAAGTTTGTAAGAATGAGAGTGTGCAAAGGTTTATTTGGGTTGGGAACGGGATAACCGCTTTTTATAAAGGGGGTTAATTGGGAATTCATGGTAAAAAACTAGAATAATGTGGTCACTATCATCAGTGTTACATTGTAACACAATAATAATGTACAAAATGTCCCCCCAAAACAACTTATTAGCATGATCAAAAAGGTGCTTACACTGCTGTTACATGGCCTTACTAATAACAATAATTATAAAATAGACAGATGTTACGTTAAATGACCATTCCATGTCCGAACCAACGCTCCTCAACCTATATTCCTCATTACCATTACTGGACCAGAGAGTTAAAGGGCCTCTGTTTCACCACCAGCTGCGCTGTTGAATGGCCGTTACCAGCCCATGGTGACAGCACACATGGGCGTGTCCACCCAGGTGTATAATGAAGCTGATCAACCAACCACATGCACAGCCCACTGGGCAGGACATCATGCATCTGGGTGGACACTCCCTCTCTAGGGATGTGTGTGTGTGTGTGTGTGTGTGTGTTGTGTGTGTGTGTGTGTGTGTGTGTGTGTGTGTGTGTGTGTGTGTGTGTGTGTGTGTGTGTGTGTGTGTGTGTGTGTTGTGTGTTGTGTGTGTGTGTGTGTGGGGGGCTAGTATGAGGTGATAGGTAGACCAGAGGGGTGTGCGTGTGTGTATGTGTGTGTGTGTGTGTGTGTGTGTGTGTTGGCGGTCTAGTATGGGGAGGCCCACCAGGTAGCAACGGGTCTTATAATGGTGGCAGGGTGGAGTGCGAGGGTGGGGTTGACCGGTGTGTGTTTTGGGGGGCGGGGGGCTGTGTTGGAGCGATGGGATGGAGGAGGGGGGGTGGGGCCCATTGAGGGTGACGGAGATGGGGTTGGGGCAGTTTCACAAATCAGACTTTAAATCACTGATCTGAAATCGGAGGGCAAACAAGCTTAAATGTGGTGTGAACGAGCCGTCTCTCTTTCACTTTTGGGATCTGTTGGCACGAGTGACGATGCCAAAGCGAGACGCCGTCGTGCCGCCACTGATCCGCCATCCAAAACCGCACACAAGTTCAACTTTGTCCAAAGCCGGCGAGAAGACGAGCTAAAACCAACGTCCTCGTAACAAAGCGTCACTGACGCTTTCAAATCAAACCCGTGTAGTAGACAGGCCACTTGGAAATCCAATTGTTCAAATCGTCTACTGAAACCTCCGTCTTGTCACTCTGGGACGACGTCATTCAGGAGTCCGATGATTATCTCTGTAACAAAGCAGGAAGCCCCCGAGTGACTCCACTCAGCTCTGTGGTTCGGGGCGCAGTGGCTGAGCGGTCTCCACCAGAGTTCAGCTGTAGTGCTGTTGACCTTCTGGATCTGAGACGAGGGTTGAGGAGGTAGAATAGGCCGGGGTTCTGGGTCGAGGGGTTGGTCGGGGGCACAGGCTCACAGTACAGGGTGATGGGGGCCTGCTTGGGGAGATGGGGGTCTAGTATGGGGTGAAGGCGGGCTAAAGGGTGGAGGTGGAGGAGAGGACACAGTGAAGGGTGGAGGTCAGAGGGGAGGTCACAGTGAAGGGTGGAGGTGAGAGGGGAGGTCACAGTGAAGGGTGGAGGTGAGAGGGGGGGACACAGTGAAGGGTGGAGGTGAGAGGGGGGACACAGTGAAGGGTGGAGGTGAGAGGGGGGGACACAGTGAAGGGTGGAGGTGGGAGCGGAGGGACACAGTGAAGGGTGGAGGTGAGAGGGGGGGGACACAGTGAAGGGTGGAGGTGGGAGCGGAGGACACAGTGAAGGGTGGAGGTGGGAGCGGAGGTCACAGTGAAGGGTGGAGGTGAGAGGGGAGGTCACAGTGAAGGGTGGAGGTGGGGAGTGGAGGTCACAGTGAAGGGTGGAGGTGAGAGGGGAGGTCACAGTGAAGGGTGGAGGTGGGAGCGGAGGTCACAGTGAAGGGTGGAGGTGAGAGGGGAGGTCACAGTGAAGGTGGAGGTGAGAGGGGAGGTCACAGTGAAGGGTGGAGGTGAGAGGGGGGGACACAGTGAAGGGTGGAGGTGGGAGCGGAGGTCACAGTGAAGGGTGGAGGTGGGAGCGGAGGTTGCAGTGATTGGTGAGGCTAGGGGAGGGTAGGATGCTGTACTGGGGGGCTCGGGAGGGGCGTTGGGCTGGGGAGGGGCGTGGGACTGCGTCAAAGCCGTGATTAGCGTGCGTGCGCGGACCAGGCTAGCTGCTATTGATTGGCAGTGTGGAGGAGACTCATGACTTACCTCCGCCCTGCACTAATGAGAGGAGCTGGACCTCCTCCAGCCAGCAAGGTCGCCACACACACCTTACTGTAATTGCACTCTCTCTAATGGTGCCGTTCACGCACGCACGCACGCGCCCACACACACACACACACACACACACACACACACACACACACTCCAGACCACCCCGGTAATGACAATTACCATAATGTCACGGGGATCCACCGTGAGGGAGGTGGGGGGTGGGGTGCTGTTTCAGATCGTCTGACAGGTGGAGAAGGAGGGCTGTCGGACTGCTCCAGACATCAGTGTCGTTAAATCGGATCGGACTCAGATGGAGTTTCACTCAGGCACGTCGGTGTTACATGGATAATACAGTGTGCGGCTCAGTGTGGAGTTCGAAAGGTTCTAATCATAACAGTTAAAGCCAATGTGCTGTAATTGAGCGACGGGATCGTCTATGCTAGTTAGGTCAGGGAAACGTTGTGGGTTTGAATCCATCAGGTCCACAGTCTGCCTGTAGGCATCCTTGGGCCGGATTACCTAAACCCTACAGTATCGCAAAGTATCGCAAAATCCCTTTGGATATCAGGGCCTGCTTTATGAAGGAATAGCATAAGACATAATGTGAGTAAGCTTTTTCCCTATTACCAACATCCTCGATCAAACGATGATGGTCACATGTAGATTCTTCCCGTTGTGTCTTTCTCAGATGGAGCCTGCTGGCTATAGCAGCAGGCTAGCTCTATGGTTAGTTTTAATGTATGCTTGGACTACAACACCAGTCACCAATAATTGTTCCCTCCATCCTCGCATGAGCGACACACAATGCCTATGAGAAGGGAGAGTGGGGGGGGGGGGGGAAATGCTTTTCATCGCATCATTGGGGGGGTCTCACAGCAACGCGTACACATTCGTACCGAGGCCGCTGCGTGTAGCGGTGGTATTTCTGTCTGCTCACACCACTTAAAGCTGTGTTGGACTCGAGGCGCCTTCTCCTTTTCCTACATGGCCTACCTCCCCTCGCTCGCGCAATTACTGGGAAACACAACTTGTCGTGGACCCCCTGCTGTTCCGTCGGCGTCTCGCGAAGGTTCTGCTACTTCCTTTGAGGTAAAAGAAAAAATGAAAATAGAAAAAAAAAAGTTGCAGGCCATTGATTAAAACTCAGTGATAATCACGGTTGATTGTGTGAGCATGAAAACAAGGGTTGATTGTAGATCTTAATTATAGTATATACCGGTGTATAATTAGGGGGCATTAAATGTGTTGTGGCTGTGGCCTCGCTGGTGTGGCTGGTGAAGTGGGTCTTGAGGTTGTGCAACGAGGATGAGTGTGTCCTGCTGATTGACGTGTGTAGGCCCAGGGAAACAATGGAATCTGTAAAATGTTATTTATTAACAGCTTGAGGAAATACATGACTTGGGGACTTTGAAAAACCCCATATATTGACACACGAACACATGAATATATATTCATTATATGCTTTCCTGGATATAATGATTGTTTTCATACAAGTTTGACACAGTGTGCATTGTTATATCCAAAATCAATCAATGATCAATCCATCTATCCAATCCAGTATCATATTCATCCATACATTCCCACTACATACACCACTGCAATTGGGCAACTCTATTTGCCAATCTGTGATCGTCTTTCAGTCAAAGCATTTAAAAGGTTGGTCAACGGTGTTGTGTTTTGTGTTGGAAGGAACTTCTCATCAGGGCGAGGGTGGCGGGAGTGTCCATGTCGAATATGATCGAGCATGTTTCAGATTTAGCAGAAAGCTATAAAAAGCCTTTGGACATTCCTGTTTCACTGGCGCATCTAACACGTCCTCCACAGCCGTCAGTACGACTAAGAATTCAGGATAGCACCAACAATTCTGGCAACCTCACCCCGATGGAATAGACCCAACAGTCCTAAAACAAAGACTTTATTCATCACCAAACCAAAGAATAAATGCCAAATCTGCCAAAGCGCCATTTTGTCACGGGTTGGTTCTCTTTGATAGGAGCTTCGGTACACTGAGTGTGTTAGCATGGACTGTTGATTAAATATCCGCCTTTATATCAACTGCCACCTTCCGTGAGTTAGATGGGAATTATTCCCCTAGCAGCCATCCTGGTTCTAAACACTAGCAGGATGGGGGGAGCTTAATACAGAATAGACCTCTGAGTAATAAGTCCCGCCTCCGAGGCGCCGGTTCCATCGGTCAAATGTCTATGGGAAAATAACATGTTTTTTTTTAAAGGGGACATATTATACCACCATGTGTGAGTGTGATTAGCCTTACAAGCCGTTTCGAAAATTCTGCCCCATATGACATCACTAGTGGCGTGTCCACCTAGATATGTGCTGGTGGTATAATATGTCCCCTTTAATGATCGTACATAACAAACTCTCCAGGTGGCGAAGAAGTAAAAGCTGCTCACGTTCTGAACTACACACTTTTTCGTGACTTATTCTTCAGAGGTCTATCAGGCATTCAGCTACCTCAACCTAGCTGGCATCTAGTACCAAGATGGCCGCTAGGTGATTAAGGCCAATATTGCTTGCACAACAAACGTAGATAAACTATATTCGGACGTATGTATCGCACCAAGCGGATATTAGGGTGGGCCAAAAGCATAGGAGTTGAATGTGATTTGATTACAAAGGATTGCATTCACAGAAATGTGTCACTTGTGTAAGTGACCAGGTTTTAATATAGGATGAATAAAATAAAGAATTGTTCGATATGTTTGCCTTTTTGGCATACACGCATAGGGGCGGGATTGTTTAGTTGTTAGGCTCTGAGTCGGAACCCCCGACGACTGCGGTATAAACAGCAGCTAAGCCTTGTACAAGATACCCTTAACCCTTCCTGCTCAATAATAACACCCATCACCCAAACAATAAGCATAATCAATACAAGTCACTTTGGATAAAACCGCAGACAAATTGATTGTATAGCTTGTTAGATAATAGTAATAACGGGTGTAAAATAACCTGTTTTTCTCTATTGTTTTGGATGCCAGGCAAATTAGGCGACCATGTGACCTAGTTGATTCATAATTTTGCATAACAACCCTTGAGCCATCCGTAATCTTCAGGCCAGCCACAATTTTCTTCCACTCAGAGAGCTATGGATGTTTTTCAGCATCGAAGGTGAGCGAGAGAGAGCGATAGCGCGAGAGAGTGAGGGAGAGACAGACAGAGACGCAGTTTGGCAAAGATACCGGGAGGCGACGACCAGACAATAGGCCGCATTTCACGCCAGACAGCGGGGAAGGCTCTCGCTGCATGTCTGATGAGCGGCGAGAGGGAGCATGCCCTTTGGCGGGAAAAAGTGTCTGCTCTGCATCCTAGATTCAAGCCACACCTCCTCTGATGCTAGCACCACCTG
>NC_082388.1:11311543-11348634 GCF_031168955.1 Gadus macrocephalus
CGGTGGGGGGGGGGACGGGGGGCGGCGGGGGGGGGGGGTCGGGGGGGGGGGTGGGCGGGGGGGGGGGTCGAGGGGGGGGGGGCGGGGGGCGGGGGGAGGGCGGGGGGGGAGGGGGGGGGGGCGGGTGGGGGGGGGGGGGGCGGGGGGGGGCGGGGGGCGGGGGGAGGGGGGGCGGGGGGGGAGGGGCGGGGGGGGGGGGCGGGGGCGGGGGGCGGGGGGGGGGGGGGGGGCGGGGGGGGGGGGGGCGGGGGCGGGTCGGGGGGAGGGGGCGGGGGGGGGGGGGGCGGGGGGGCGGGGGGGGCGGGCGGGGGGGGGGGGGCGGGGGGGCGGGGGGGGGAGGGGGGGCGGGGGGGCGGGGCGGGGAGGAGGAGGAAAAGAGAGAGATAGAGAGGGAGAGAGAGAGAGCTTGTGGTTCCTCCTTGTCTTTGTGCGTGTGTGTGTGTGAGTGTGTGTGTCTGTGTGTGTGTGTGTGTGTGTGTGTGTGTGTATGTGTGTGGGATGACTAGGCTGATGACATCACTGCATTCCATGAACTCTCCGTCTCTCTCTCCTTCTTGAGTGTATACCTCTCTCTTCCTTTTCTTTCTTCTCTCTCTCCTTCTGTGTCTTGCTCCCTTTCCTCTTCTTCTGCTCTCTCTCTTTCTCTCCCCTTCTCTGGGTTTCTCTCTATTCCCTCTTTTTTTCTTCATTCTTTCCTTCTTCTGTGTGTCTCAGACAAACAAAGCACACTGTGGGATTAGTAAGTGGGCAGAAAGGACTTCCTGATTTCCAGAAAATCTCAAAGAAAGAGACTCTTTCGTTACAGAAAGAAAAAAAAAATACATAAATAGATATTCATGTAATGTAATAATAACTATTATTAGAGTACAATTCTTATATTCACTTAATGTTCTTGGGGCCAAATCCACAAAAGTACCTTTAGGACAAAATACTTTGCAATTGTGTTTCTTTATAGGCCTAATCACCAAAATATCTTAACGGTAATATGTTTTTCCTTAAATTATTATTTACAAAAAAAGATAATAGTAAGATTGTCATTCTTGAAAACGATTACCTTTAATTTCTTCTAAATATTTTTAACTTTAAGATAAAGCTTCCTTGACTTAAGATGCCAAATTGATTAGTGATATATTCTTGCTTTTAATTGGTAGTATTTCCGTTTTAATTTATTCTATTCACAATGTGTGCTGCTATCTCATTGTGAGGTGCGGCCACTCACTTATTCAAATTTGGCTTGGTATTGTAATTATATGGAAATAAACATTGTTTAGGCTACTACCCTATATGCTAAATACTCACAGGCCGCGCATAGCTAGAATCCCCTTGCCATAGGGGTCTCAGACAGATTAAAGAACATCCACTGTCAAATGAATAGAAAAATAGAAGAATCCAATCCAAAACAGAATACAATCTACCGATTATCTTTGGTTCATAAGTGACTTACACCATAAAGAAGTTATTAAGGTAATTAAAGTTTATTTATTTTTCAGCAATTGCAGTTAAGGATATTCTTATAAACTTGGTTTTAATTCCTTTTAGGAATCTGAGAACTATCATTGCAACTTTTGTGTATCTGGCCCCATTGTCATTTTATATTATTAAATATTAATGTTGGGTAAGCAGAACGGTCGATGTAGTTGGTACAAGTTGTGGACGGTAATCTTGGTTTGTTTACTGCATACGTTTCTTTGCTTTTTTAATAATCACAAAGTTGTTGTCTATATTTTGATGTTGTAGTGTAAGATTTAGCAGTTTTTTTTGTAGGCCTATTTGTTAATGTGTTAGACATTAACATATTTTTTGTTCGCTGTTGTAGAAGCATAGACTGGACTATCTTTATGTTTATTGGTAGAATTACTAAGTGAACACCGCCATCTAGCGGCCTCTGGTGTGAAACGGCATAAAAGTAAAATCTAAATCTAATGAAATAGAATAATGTAAGACAAAATACTACACTGACAACAGTAATAAAGGAAAAAGGACGGCAATGGTTAAGAAACACAGTTTCATCCTAGCCTCTGTCTAGATGGATGTAGGTCTATTATTACACAATCATATGGGAAGGTTAGGTAGCCTATTTGATGTAAACTGCAGTAGCTCACACAACCAACACACCGTAATGGACCACTTTCCTTCATGCGCTGGCGAACCTTTTCCATTTGTAACACAAAGCTTGATGATATCGGGCAAGGGTCAGTGTGTTGATCCTGCTAACTTTCAGGGGAAGTTGCTACATTTGGGTCGTTTGTTGTTGTTCCTGACGTTGCGTTGTGATTTCATTGAGTTGTGACGTCATTACTTAATGATGTATGGTGCGTTCACATCGCTGGTAATTATGGGGAAAACATTTTTGCGACGTCGGAAAGTTCGCGTGAACAACACCTCATGACACCGTTATGATTCTACATCCGTTCGGCAACTCGGTCCAAATTTTGATAACAGAGTTGCCCAGTTGGTGACGCATTGTTTACTAGTGAGTAGTGACGCGCGTGAACATGGCGGAACATGAACATTTTACTCAATATAAAAGAATCAACCATCATATCACATACCTTACTATTGATTGACGTTGAAACGTCTGTTGGCATGACTTTGCTCAATTTTAAATGAACTGTTAAACCAGCTCTAGATAAAGGCCTAAATACACCGGCCCCGCAGCGCAGCGGCGCGCATTTTACGCGTGTCAAAAGTACGCCCCTAGCACCAACAGGAGGCGGCGCGACGGCCGCGCTGCAGTATAAAATCAGGAAGTCACCTGTCAATCAACCGCAGCAAAGAGACGGAACGCAATGGGTGAGTAGCCTGTAGCCTAGTTTATTTATTTTCCATCTTTTTGGCTGAATAATTTGAAAAATGTATAATTTGCGCAGTGAAAGTATGTTTTCAAGCATCAGATCAACTTAGTTTGTAGGGCACTTTATCGTTTTATTTACTGTCATTTCTTATTTATTTTATATTTTGCAATTATTCATCTACTGCATCAACAATCTCAATAACTGCAGGACCTTCTATTAAGCCTTTTTAGTATATAGTGCAGTCACCTTTTAAGGCCAATTGTTATTGTGTGTATTTATTGTATTGAGCTCCTGGATGGCTTTATTGATCCCCATTGGGACCAATACAGTATCATCTATCTATCCATCTATATAGCCTTAACATAGCCACACATTTACATGTATGCAGCCAGTAGTCATCCATTTTAATTGAGCAAGTTCTTTTACATTTTATTGAGGTTTTTTTATTTCAACAGAACAAATAACTGTTGCCAGACAGAGGAGGGCTGCCCTTCTTATCCTGCGCTGTAGGCGGGCAAGGAGAAGACGAAGGGTTTGGGTGCACCCCATCAATGAACGGAGACAAGAACAGGGGGTATGCCACAATCTGGTCCAGGAGCTCCGTGCAGATCCTGAGAGGCACGCCAATATTTCAATTCGCCACTAAGTGTGCAATGGCAGAACCATATGGTGCAGCCTATATGATGACCTATAATCTAGTTATTATCCCTCTCTGGTATACTCTTTTGCATGTGTATATATATACTTTTTTTTTATCCCTCAGGATAAATACAGTGATGTTAGTGCTGGATTCAGTAGCCAGTGTATTTTAATTGAGTGCTCGAGACACTTAATGTTATTTTTCCTTAAATCCAGAGAGACAGTTAATACATGATCTGATACCAGAGAGACAGTGAATACATGACAATGCATTTTTGAGCTTTGCCTGTGTTTTCTTTTACTTATCTATTTTATTGCATGAGAATGTTTCTATGTGAAGCACTTTGAGTCTGCTTCATACATGAAAAGTGCTATATCAATGAAGTTTCCTTGCCTTAAATAAAAATATATATATTACAAGTAATCTGGGGCCGTATTCACAAAGCATTTTATCTTACCGCTAGGAGTGCTCCTAACTCGCGCTAAAACATTTTACGTAGGAGTTTTTTCTTAAAAATTATTCACAAAGCCGCTGAGACCTACTCTTACTAAGGATAAATCACAAAGAGTGAACTAAGAGTAACGCGCCGTTGCTATGGATTACGTAAATTCTCATGCACGAGTTTAGAAGCAGTCAGTTCGGTGATTGGTTGTTCAGACGAGCCCACTGAATCACCGAAAAACAAGGAAATAGCCTAGGCTAGAAATGAATTCCTATTAAGTAGTTATAGTGCAGTTAGCAGAATACACGCATGATGACAATTTTGTGCAGACCACGATAATGACGTTGTAGCCTGTACGTTCAAGAGAGAGAAAGCAAACAATAAAAATACGTACAATTTAAAAGAAAATAAATGTTATGAACTACACAAGTGTTGACTGATTTGTGCCAAGGTGTTTACCTAAAATGTGTTTTCAAAGTGATCCCTAAATGCCGGTCCACTCGGTTCCACACGGCCAAATTCATTGTCATGTTGATCGCCATCATCATCATCATCATCATCACCATCGTCTGGCTGTGGAATGTTCCTCCGCTTGCAGAGGTTGTGTAGAATGGCACATACAGTAATGACTGTGCTTGCCCTCTCTGGGGTGAGGCGTATTTCGCCGTGGAGGACATGAACCGACGTTTCATCTGCCCAATTCCTCTCTCCACAACATTTCGTGTATGTTTGTGTGCTCTAGCATATATGGAAGAAATCAGTAAACAATAATAAATATGGATTCAACAAATAAAAGGCGTCAAAGAGCCAATACAATGTGTTTTACACGTAGGACTAAGCGTAATATGCGTAATCACTTACATGTTATACTTTAACTGTGCTCCCGGTTGTGGATTGAGGTAGGGTGTCTAGAGCCACGTCTTGCATGGATAGTCACTGTCTCCCAGCAAGTGACACCCAACTGGTACATCTCAAAAAGCTGCCTCAGACCGCTCTCCATTAAAATGCGCGAATCATGGGTAGCTGAAGATCCAGGCCACTTTGCAACAACATCCAGTAGGCTATGTTAAAATTTGCATCAAAAACAACCTGCGTGTTGATGGAATGCACTTTCGTCCTATTGACGAACACGTCCTCGTCTTTTGATGGCGCAATTATTTTTATGTGCGTCCCGTCAATAGCACCGACCACACCGGGCATACCTGCAATTGCCATGAAGTTGGCTTTGATCCTGTGTAATTGTTGAATGTCCAAAGGAAAGTTTATGGCACGGCTGACTGATGGTTGCGATATTTTTAAATCGTCGGCATTGCAAAGTTGCATTTCCCCTGTTGCTAAATAACGTAGTGTGGCCAAACATTTTATTTCGGGACTAATCGGATTATTCCTGTTAGTCGGGGATGGTATTGCATTGCGATTAACTCCACAACAAGTTTAATACCCTAACATTTCGTCTCGCAGGCATTTACGATTCTTTGTGAATAGGTCTTACTGAGTTAGGAGTCCTCTTGAGGACTTTTAAGCTCTCCTAGACTTAGGTGCTACTTTTAGGCCTAAAATACTTTGTGAATTACTCTTAGTGAAAAAAGTTAGGAGTCCTAAATTTAAGAGTGACACGCCCATTATTTTTAGGAGTTACTCCTAAATTCGCCAGTTAGGACCTACTTTTAGCCCTAAGATCCTTTGTGAATACGGCCCCTGGTTTCTACCTACATGGTGTGATTATATGTGACTTGATTTCGTCTATTTCCCATTATGGTTAATGGTTTGGGTACTTAGTCCACCATTGTTGATTTCTCACCTGAAGAGCCAATCTCCAGAGCTATGGCTCGCCAGGCAATGTCCTTTTTGGTGTTGTCTTTATAATGACGGGAACTTTGGTCACATAATTCAACATACTTTTCCACCTCGACGACCAGTCTCTCATCGTCCATTCTCTCAGAATAGTTTTCTCACAAACGAAAGAGGGCGACATCCAGTGGTGAGGAGTAGATATAGAGGTGCCTACGGGAAAAAAAAACCGGGATGTACAAACCAGCTTTTAAAAAGTGCTTTTTCAGGGGCGGCGACGCTAGGGAATAGATATATATATATAAATTCTTATAAATAAAAGCAAAATGAATAAAGGTGATAGGCATCAAGCAAATAAAGGTATGCAAATTTGAAACTGATCCTACTAAGTTCGGTTTAGTTTATCGGATAAAAAAACCCCAGCTGCGAAGAACTTTTAAGGCCTTGATTCCACCGGAGGCGTACGAGCCGCGGGACGGCTGCGCCGCGGTCACCGCTGCTGATCGCTTCCACTCTAATCAATGAGACCATTTCCACCGGGCGCGCCGCGGAACGTTTCAGCAGCGTCCCAGGAGCGGCGTGCTGCGCCGCGGCGCTATCTTTCCGTCCAATTCTATTTTTGCCGCGAGCCGCTGCTAAACCGCGTCAATTTCAACAGAGCAGATCGAGCAGGGCAGGAAGTGAAAAAGTAAAAGCCATAGAGCATCCGGTTAATTTTCAAAATAAAACACAATACTCAGCTCATGTAACTTCACATCAACATTATTACGTCATGACCGGTGGCCCCAGGTCAGCAGTCAATCAATCAAAGGGTCTCAGAGGGTCGGCAACATGGACGACGAGAGACTCATTGTCGAAGTTCAGCAACATGAAGTCATTTATGTACCAAATCATTCTTTTTATAAGGAAAATGTCAGAAAGGACAAAGCGTGGCACTTAATTGCAATAGTTTTGGGAGTGGAAGGTGTGTACATTAGGTTTAGGATTATCGCGTGATCTCGTGATCTCGCGTGAATACGGCTGGCTCGCAAGGCAGCGCTACGCTGCCGTTACGCGCCCGGTAGGAATGGACGCAGGGCAGAGGACGCAGCCGTTCCGCGGCGCGTACGCGTCCGGTGGAATCCCGGTGTTAGTAGACCGAGAGCAGTGATGACACTCTCCACAAAAATGGCTTCGCCCGTAAAGTAATTTGAATGTCGATTTTAAATGCACTTACACACTTGATTACATTGCTACTTTATTCCGGTCACCAATTTATGCATTGCACGGTCTTGCTGTGGGTGCAATACAATGTAAAGTTGTGTCATTTTCGGGCTGGTTTGCTAAAGAGGCTTATGAAGCTTACAATGAACCACTAGCCAATTTCATGACACAATCACATAGACGAACGGGAACGCTAAAAATGCTCCGAGACCGGTAATGACGTTAAAAGTGCAACTCGGAAGGCTGGCGTCTACAGATTTCCAAAAGATGAAAAAGGGGCGTGCCTCCGAGAAATGCCGCAAAAAAGCTGGGAGATCTTCGGCTTTCGTGTCGGAAGTCTGGCGTCTGAGGATTGAGGAACACACCGTTATCACCAGGATGATGAACGCGCATGTAATCCTGCGTCACACAAGATTATTTCAGTAGTTCTTATGTTTTTATTTGTAGCAATATAAACACAACACAATTTAGCAACATTACTTAAGGTTAAGCCTTTTCAGATATTTCAGATCGCTACTGTGCGGAAGAATTTCAACAACAAAAATAAGCCTCTTTACTGAATTTTTAAACTAATTTTACCAAAAAAGATGACAAGCCATTGATCGCGCTATGTATGGAAGTCGATGGCGCTAAACGATGGCGCTAAACTGCCTCCACCCGTGAGTTGGACATTCCTCACAAGATGGCACTGCCCGTGACGTAGGTTCAAGTTCCCCTTTGCAGCCAGGTTACGTTTGTCTCACCTTTCAAACGTTTCTAAAAGTATCCTAATTGATAAACAGAATTGTAAACCTTTGTTGTATCGCTGTTCCATGCTTGATTTAACTCGTATAGTGGTAAATGTTCAACACGTGGTTTATTCAGAGACGCATGGTCCACGAGCTTGCCCTCTGGATGTGGTTCATGAAGTATCTCTCGAATGCAGGTAAATATTTAGTTTATTTTGGTAATGGGAGGAATGGGAAATAGGCCACGCCTACAGGGTCTCCTTTACTCAGGTAAACCCTTGGCTTTCTTTGGCCTGGGCGCAATGATAAAGATGCCATGGTTATAGGGTCTCTGACTTATCTCAAACCAATACAACTGTATATGTTGTGTATAGTGTTGACCCCTATGTGTGCAGAAGAAGAAATTGTTCAGGACTGCTGTTAGCATTTACCAGTGTTACACTTATTTATTTATTCCACAGTACAAATAAAACAAGAAGATTGTTCAATGTTTACCAAGCATGAAACACATTTTTTTTTTTTAATGATAATGCATAATAATATTAATGTAGCCTACATTTCTTTTTTATAATTAAACCAAAAGATTTAGGTGATGTTTCGGAGGTTGTGTTCTGTGGCCAGGTGCATGATGTATCCTTTGGTACGAAAGTCTCTGTTGCTCATTTGCTTAAAATACAACCCAACCTGGAAAGCCCATCTTTGTTGCAGACGTGTTGACCTGTTCAGAATTCAAGAGAAGAATATGGACCGTTTTATACAAAACACGAAAAATAGATCCCAAAAAATCTGGGGCTAGACAAAAAGGGAACAATTACTTGGCCAGTGAGGTGGTAGAATGTTGTTCGTCATTGACATAATTGTGATGTGTTTTCTATTCACACTGTGAATAGAAAATTGTTTTTGAAAGCATTTTCAGGAGCGGAGTGGGAGGGACCGAGAGACAGACAGCAGAGGAAAGAGACCATGAGGAAGGGAGAGAGATGTAGACACGAGACACGGTGTCTGCAGGTCCTTAAAAGTCTTGACCTACCCATTAAGTCACAACTAAAGGGACACACAGAGTCCGAGATATCTGTAAATCTGCATTGCCTGTTTCCGTCAAATTCAGACGAGTTGTTAAATTGAAATTCATAGTTGTGCTACTAGAAAGGGAGTTTACTTGCTTATTTGCTTTGCTTAAGCCGCTTCGATTGACTTGCAGCGTGACACTAGCTCCTGGTCAAGGGAAGGGAATACACTCTTATTTACATTCCAAAGAGGCCCAGTGTGTTCCAATATATAGCTTTTAAAAGGAGTGCCAGTAACCACATAACTAAATTGTAGTTTGTTCTACAAACATTCTACAATTATAAACGGGCACTATTTTCAATACTGTGATTATTATTCTAGGTTTACCCGTCAGCAGTGTATTAAAGGTAGCCTATTAATCACAGCGCCCAAAATAATGCGACATTATCTGTGGGTACGTGGATCCATTATCTGTCTGAGGGATCCAAAAATACTTCTGATAGGGTTCAAACACAAATGGGTTGTAGTTTTAATATTATTTTAACTTTTTTGTTTTGTCAGATTCGAATTACCAGCTCAGATAAACCCCAGAAGTGAATATCCAGGGGAAATGTCTCTACCTACGATGTCTTCACAACCCAGCTTTCAAGAAAATAAGTCACATACAAGTTTAATGTAATTTTCCCCACCAGATATGGGCAAATTAGTTTTATTTTTAAAATTTGCAAAATGTACATAAATTATATTTAATGCATTTGAACCAAATGAGTAAAATCAAATATATTCTATTAAAAAGGCGACAAAATAATAAGAGAGAATGACATTCTTTGTAGCGATTATTTTTTTAAAACAAGTATTGGTCAGGCATCTCATTAAACCTGGAAAAGCAAAAAGTGCTACACTCAGCGATGATCAGTACACCTTTCTCCTTCATAAGGAATGGACCAGAGCACCATCACATTAGATCTAAAAAAACAAAACAAGGAAATTTCACTGTATATGGAGTTTCAATCTTCACCCAGACGAGGGAATAGGCTCTTGATCTAGTGAGAACAACCAAATAAACCAACACTTCCCCCCCTGGCTCCTGTAGAGGTATCAGAGGTGGCTCAACGTGCCAATGAGGACGTGGCCCTGTTTCAAGTTGAAATACTAACAGCGTATTGAGGCGGATGGTGCTGTCCCAAAACTTGTTGAACTCAATGGTTCTCTCCCAGACGGAGCGCTCCAAGTGCAAATAAAAGGCTAAACTCCAACAGATAAATAAACATGGAATTCAGCCACATGCGTTCAAATAGTAATCATATATTTAATTGATATACATATATTGCCACCATTGGCACATACGATATTGCACACAGTGATGAAATGTTGCACAGAAGAAAAAAAAAAATATTCATTTTCTTTTTTTTAAAGTGGGCACAAACATTCCAAAAATTACAAATAATGTGGGATGATAACGCTGCAAAGGTAAAACAATTCATAATGAAAATGAATTAAATCCAATTGAACAATGAAAAGACATGCTTGCTATTCCCCCATTAGTTTAGCGACTAGCCTGTTAGTACCCAGGTCGGACAACAAAGTATTTCATCATGGAGGTCTCCCGGAGAGGGGTCTGAACCCCTGGCCTGAACACGTTCGTCAAGCGTCCCCGATACCCCTATGGAAATGCTCCTAGCTGCTCTTCCTCATCTCGCAGCTATGGTGACCCTCACCTTCATGTTTAACTCTGGGCCGATACCTGGATGGCTCTGAGAACTGGAACAAAGTGAGACGATAGGAAGGAAGGAAGGAACTGAAGGAGTGAGAAAGGAACTGAATTATGAAGAAAGGAACTGTATGGCTATGGGGAAGGTAACAAGGGTCGGAAGATAGGAAGTATGAAAGGAACTAAAATAGGAAGGTAGGAAGGAAGGAAGCAGAAAAAGCATAGAATTCTGCTCCTATAGCTTTTTTACTAAAGAGTCCACGTTGAACTCAAGTAGCACCACGAGAAGTGCAATAGTGCACTAGGGGACTGAGCCACCTAAAAAATGAAAAGAATATGTACTTAAGAATAGTAAAAGAATAAGCTATGAGAACGAGAAGCCCCCAATGCGATCCAGAGCGCCGGGCCGGGGTGTAAGCATGTGTGTAAGGCACCAGGTCGTCTTCATGGTGAAGAGGGCACTCCCCAGTCAGGTCAAGAGTTTAAGGGGACTAAAAGAAAGCTGAGGCTCCCAAGAAAACAGGGTGGTCAAGGACTTAAGTCTAGTCCGCTGGTTTCCAGTCAAATCGAAAAAACATGGGGGAGCAAGTGTTTAAAATGGATGCTGAGGTAACTCTTGAAATTATCTGATTGTTGCCAGTCTAAACACCAAGCTATAGCTGGCGGCACGTTTATAAAACCGCTAACACATCTATGAGATGCAACCGGATTACTTCCAGTTGTAGACAGTCCCAAGTATCTCCAATTAAGACCAAAACAAGGGACCACAATGTCCGGGGTAAATATCTGGGCTAACCCAATTTAGTAATACTATTGAGCAGAGTATGTCTCCCAAAACGTAGCTCCTTAAATTGCAGGGGGGATGGGCCGTCTGTTTCCGACACCCAAAGGAGTCTGGACGACTGCTTCTGACATCCGATTCTCCCATTGGCCCATTTTCTGTTTTTCAATTGGCGTCCGTCCTCATAGTGTGAAGGTGATATTATGATGATACAGGTCTGATGTCAAGGTACAATCATGCTTTCAAACCTATTTCACAACACCTACACAATGCCTTTTGAATGGAAAATTCACTCAATATGCAAGATCAGTGGACTATACATAGATAAACCCTCGCCGTAGAGGGGGACTCTTGAGCCAGTAATTCGGGAGACCAACATCGATCTAGCTTTTGTGCAGTTAAACATGCAGCAATAGGACTCCTTGGCACTATGTTGATTGTGTGACTTTGCATGGTTAATATTTCTGTCCAATAATGCTATGCTTGTTTTTTGTCCGTACGTTCGGACGACACACCTAAGCCAATCCACTACCGACGTGTTATTTTTACGTGCTTGTCCTCTTTTAAGTGCTCTTCTTAAAATACGCTATCAGGCCATTTGCTACATGTTGCTACTGCACATCCTCTATCAAAATACATGTTGAGTACCTTTAAAAACAAACACATTGCATAACGACGACACACAACGGTAGCCTATAGTATAACCCATCCGCGTGGCAACAACTTCAATTGAAAACAAAAGATACACTACTCATGTCTCTTTGAATGCCTCTGGAAAATGTCTTCTTGTCCATTGACCAGTACAACAAAAAAACGGATTTGGTGCAATGCATATTGCACAGGAGATAGAGCACAAATTTTCATTTGATGAAAAATGCCTGTATATATCTACCTATATCTATCTATATCTATAGATATAGATAGATATAAATATATAAATGTTTTTTTTATACTGCATGACACCTAAACCAGTTTCAAACCAGGTCTAGCCCTCATGTGAATCAGGTGTAAACACTTCTCTATGCACAGGTAAAGGTAATCTGGATGGCAAGTTCATTATGACAACCTTAAACAAACTTTCGGTTTGATCTGATTTGTGCTGAAGACAATAGCTCACATGAAAAGGACATTATTTTCTCTTACAACTCGGCAACAATTTCAATGAACAATGCAAACACTTTATAATAGCTTTGACTTGTACAAAAGTTCTCTGTTAATAGGGGAAAGAAACCACTTCAATATAGTTTGTCGTCAAGTAGGAAACAATGTTCAAATATAATGTTATTACTTTGTTTAGCAGCCTGTTACTGTATTAATGGTGGGTAAGTAGGATAACATCCAGCGATGGGTGATAACGTGTCAGAACGGTTGGTTTGTGTTGGTTTCTTATGTGGGCGTTGCTCCCTTGGAGTTAAACCATAACAGTTAAATCTTAACATTTCTTTCTTTATACAGTAGAGTTTAAGTATTTTCTCTTTTGTTATTCGGATTATTTTTTGCATGTTTTGCTGTGTATATATTTATATATTTATATATATATATATCAATATCAATCCTCTTCTCCATCATCTGCATGCATCTCTTGTTGCTGCAGCTCACATGCCCTTTTCTCCCGCTGTTTCTCCTGGATCTTCTTCATCTCCTCGGCATATTTACAAAAAGTATTCCCAAATTTGGACCACACTTTGTAGGGCACCGTGATTGAGTTACGGTACGTTGGCTTTACCTCGCTTACTCTCATGAACACCCCGTACTTATTGGATCCGACGTCGAAGAAAAAGCGTTTGTTGTCCACAGTAAGAGATGACCCTTCTGGCAACTCTGCAGGCTCGTCCTCCACACCGTAATCGTCAATAAGTTTAGCCAAAGCGTCACGAAACTCGATAAGTCCCTGGGCTGGCAAAGCAATAGTCTGGCCTTGTGTAGATCCCAAACCGGGGCCCCGATTAACGGTCTGTCGGATCCTCAGAAACCGTCCTCTCTGGTTCTCTTTCAGATCCATGTAGTATTTACGATTTTCCCGGACCAGGAATTCACTCTTGAGTGCTCGTCTGGGCTCATCTTGCACCATATCTGGGTTACTCGGACCCAACTGGGCATAGTGTTCGATAAAGTCCCCCAAGTAGTCGCGGAACTCGACCGCCACGGACATGGAGAGAGTGAGGCGGCTCTTGTTTCCTCCGGCCCCGACTTCTGCTATCTTTAAGAAGCGGCCTTTTGCGTTCTGCTTTACGTCCAAATAGAAGCGTTTGTTCTGTATGTCAACTCGCTTCGACGCCAGCTCTTGTGTCTCATGCTGCAGTCCAGACGCCGAGCCCGCCCCTCCGGTCGCTAGGTGCATGGAACCGATGCCCGGGCCCGCTGCCGCTCCACCCTGCTCACTTCCACTGTCTCTGTCCGCCATGATGCTGCCTGCCTTCTCCCTCTGTCTGCTGCAACCCACCGCCAGCTACGCCAAACTCTCGCGATATCTGAACACAAACCCAACATGAATACATGGGACACATTATTCCCACAATAGAGAAGGGATTTAAAAACATTTCATGACCAAGAAAACGGCTTGATCTTTATTTAGGTTTGGTAGTAAATAGGAGAATGCTTAAAAACGACAGGGTGTTTGTTATTTTTTACAAGTTTTTAACCAACCAAGCCAGAGTTTTGGTTTAGACTATACCTTTGAATAAATTATAGACTAATAGATTCTTAGATGATTGTTCAAACAACTACTTTGAAAAAAAAAAAAAGTGGACTTGCATCCAATCGTGTTTTCTGTTCGTTTGTCTAATTTAATTTAAATATTGTCTACTTTTGCATTATTTTATTAATAGTCCTATATCTTTTTTTTGTTTATTGATTAAACCAAATCGAATCTAACATGCAGTTTTCATATTTCATGATCTAAATAAACAGAAAAACCTTTGGGGATATGTTTAGGCTAATATGACTCGGTTGTGATACGAGGAAAATCAAATATTTGAAACGTTTATTCATTAGATAATTTATTTAATTAGACTAGTCATCCAATCCCTTTCGGGGACTCCTGAATGATAAACTTTTTGTTAACTTTTGGTGTAAAAAGTCATAAAGTCCTATCTAAACACATTGCATCCCACGGTTATTTTCCTCCCGTCACTTGTTTAAAGGTCTCAGCCTTCAGGTTAATTAGCACGATTTCTTTGCTGACCACAGAATCGGTTTGCCTCTAAATCTTGCAAACAGCGTTTAGGCACATAAAAGTGTCTCTTTGGATGATTTAGTGTTTGTCGAACGGCCAAACGCCGACATGGCATGACATAGCCTATAGGGAAGTTATCTTCAAAAACAGAAAACCGTCATTATTGATTGACAGATAACAGGTTGAGCACTGTCGAATAATCCTATTCCTTTGGAAAACAACTATTTATTATTGTTGAACTTTTATACATCTTGTGAAAAAATATATAAAAGTTGTAACAGTCGAATTAGACCGTTTGGCGCAGGCGCACTATAGGATAATTTGGGATCCTGTGTTTTATTCGACAGGCCTATTTTTATTTTTTCCCTGTGATCATGAGTTTCCCGCTGATCCATACCTTCAACATTCAAAACAGATAGGCCTATATTTTTGAGAGGAATATTTCTAGACTATGATCACTTGAAATGCATTATTTTGTTTTCTTTATTGAGTCTTGAGGCATGGAAATCTTTACTTTAAACCAAGTTGACTCTTCGGATATAGCAGACAGCGGCCTACGGCAATCGTCCCCTCTGTATTAGAGACAAAAACATTTGATATACATATTATAGATTATTATTGGTGTACACTTGAAGGAAAGACGCCAAAAGTATGACTAATGTTTAACTATATCCCATAGCCTTTAATTGTCGGTTCCATTGTTACTCAACTTAATTTAAGTAAAACAAAATTACGGATCAAGAAAGGAATATTTTCTTATTTCATAACAATAGTTTGTACCGTCTTCAGAATAATTCACCGCAAACGACAGCTTCAGACAGACACGTAGAGCCGAAAATATAGGCCTACACTTTCCTCAACGAATCACAATTTCTTAGATCAAAATAAGAGGCGATGGGACGTAAAATAACAGTTCAGGAATGACTTTAATGGCTATGAGTTTTATTTCCCTTAAGTACAACAGGACTATGGGGAAGACTTATCGGTTCCGTTACAGAGGCCTTAGAATGCTTCCTTTCACGGTATTATTTTTATTTATTTAGGGATACGTTCGTTTAATTATGCCTAAAGACCATAGGTTGATTTTTATTTTATCTTGAATAATTGAAGCCCTGACTGTTGGTCGGTGCTCTGCATCATGATAACAGTGTCAGTAATCACTTCACAACTCTGTCTTACCTCAGTATTTCTGGAAAATAACAAAAACAACCTGTGGCTGTTTACGTCTACAAAGCTCCTTTATTCTGTGATTCATCTTCCCTGTTTCCAGACATTGTTTTATTCAGTTAATTGGGGCTATTGTTAGAGGCGCACTGACGAATCCTATATAGGCTAATACTATAAAACCAATGTGACGCAGCCAATTAGCCCACTATCAGGCTTACTGGGTGGATTGGCTCTCGTCTGTCTGTGCAACTAGCAGACACATTTGTCGGTGTGTTTTAACTTTAGACTAAACTAGGCCTACTGCCAATGTACAAAAAATGGTTTGTTTATGTTTTTTTATTATAATTGACAGGTTAGGGGGATAACTGTGTGTGTTTTTGTGTTAGGCCTTTTTGTTCCCTCACAAGGTTTTAATAATCAAGAATAGACTGCGGGATCCCAATGGCTTCAATCAAAGCAAAGCAAAGAAAAAAATTCTAGCGCATATCTATTGTGATATTCATGTAATAGGCCTAATTGTGAATAATATGTTATTAACTGATCAATGTTTTGACCAAGCCCAACTTACTTGCAACATTTTATTGATATAATTAATTATGCATATAATTGTACATGGGCTAGACAAACGACGTTGGTTTACAGTGAAATCCGATTAGTCGATGAACTGCCATTCAAGATCACTGGAACAATTTGAAACAAACCGATTCTCCAATGTTGCCAGATAGCGCCAGATTTTCAATCTGGCAACATTCCCCATCTCTCCGAAGAGCGCACCTTAAGAGCGCCGGCGAGATTTGGGTCTAAAGTTTGGCCCAGCAGCGAGGAGGCGACGTGATGAAGTCTAGCTTCAGGCCTACACCGCTCCCACACTGTAGCTCCAACGTGACAGTCGCTTTGGCGCTCCTCTACAACACCATTAAGCGTCCATAAACTCGGTCCATTGGCTAAATAACCTCGACATTGCATCGGGGATGCGTGGAAACACAAAGCATATAGAGAATAGCACCATCTCTCCTGTAAAGCAAGAATGCATAACAGTACCTTCCCTGCTTTTTTTGTTTTCTGCACACAGAAAGCCCCTGCAGCCTCGGCGTCACCCGGCCACGAGGTGGGAAAATGCACGAAGAAAAAGGTGGATATTGTCGTAGGTCGACTGTCAAAGACAGTGTCGCGCTGATTGTTGAACAAAATGGATCGAAAGAAGAACGGTTTCGTGGCATCGAGAGAGGGTATCCTGGTGAGTGTCAGATCCAAGCGACCGGACGTACACTGGCCGCACCTCTCCACGTCACCGACCAATTGGAGACGCGCTGGTAGCAGTGAGCGCTTACCCGAGAAGGAGATAGGTATCTCCCACTGCACGTCCTCATCACTGATTGGTTTGTGCTGGAGTGAGTCACCGCCCACTGTACGTTCGGACCCTTTGCTCTCCAGCCACTCTTATTACACCACCGAGAAGGACACACAAGTTCAACGGCGCACGTTTCACTTCTGATGTCAACACGCAGCGTCACCCTAGTCCGCAGACGAGCGCCCCCCAGTGTCGCGGTTAGAAACTGTCAGGCTTTTAGCAGGATACAACAGGCAAGCAACACTGACCCATTGTGAGGTGGACATTAGTTCAACCCGGGTTTTTCTTCTTTCGATTGTCCTGGGGGCCGTTGGGTGGGGTACAAGCGGACGTTTTCCAAAACGTCTTTAACGGCAGAGTTCTTTCCTCTAGTCTAGCCTATGCTGAAATTAGGGCTTCCAAAATATGTTGGTGTAGGCGAAACTCAAAGTATTCTTCAATAATTATTTAAATATGCACATGCCTATAAATAAACTACAAGAACAGTCATGCGGTCTAAATCCTGATTTTTCAGATTTCAGATAATATTCAGAAGTTATTCTCGCCTATTATTACCCATCTAAAACTCCTCTTTTGCCATTGAAAAATGCTAACGTTGTCCAGCGAGCATTAACTGTGTTTTCAGTGTGTTTGAGGCATGAATGCGGCAATAACCTCATGTTCAACATCTCTGAACTCGACAAAGTATACAAATATTGGCTATCTGGCCAACAGGTGTCGCCATTTGTGCATGCCTTCAGCGAACATTGTGCTCGCGTTCAATTACCTGTAGAATGTATTTCCAATGATGTAATAGAATAAAAGCTGTCCAAATAAAACCGACTAGTCCTACTGTTAAACAGCAATACAATATATCTCCTTATAGCTCAACATTTAAGTCCTGCAAACACAACAATCATTCAACACTCTATTCATTGACAAAGTCCCCTGCATCTTCTGCTGTGAGAAAACGTAAGACGGCTGAAGTTGACTGTAGGAGTCAATATTTCTTCTGTTTTATTTGAATGTAATTTCCCCTCAAAATGTACGATGAACGCACGGTGTGTCAATTCGTTGAATAGGACGCAAAAGTCCTCGGGAGTCTCCTGAAGAATCCCCAGCCGATGTGCTTTCGCAGCAGCGTTAGTCATCCCAGCCCCGTGTCTCTCTCGGCCTACCGTGTTGCTGCCCTCCTGCCCCTCGCCGTCCCTCCCTCTCCCCCTCCCTCACTCTCCACCTTCCCTCACTCTCCACCTCCCCTCCTTCTCCACCTTCCCTCCCGCTCAACCTTCCAACACAACCACCAACACTATCACCACCAACACTATCACCACCAACACTATCACCACCACCACCACCACCACCACCACCACCACTTCCACCAGCACCACCACATGCTTTGACGTAACGTATGGTCTGCCGGATTACGGAGTCATGGTACGGACATGTGGTAAAGCTGTGGCCTGTAGTAGGCTAGGACACGCCACGCCAGCCCTCCACTCACTCCTGCGTTCTGTGACGGAGCTCCTGATGATCGGCGTGTTTCTCTCGTTCTGTGGTAGAGGCAGAGAGAGAGAGTGAGAGAGAGAGAGAGAGAGAGAGAGAGAGAGAGAGAGAGAGAGAGAGAGAGAGAGAGAGAGAGAGAGAGAGAGAGAGAGAGAGAGAGAGAGAGAGAGAGAGAGAGAGAGAGAGAGAGAGAGAGAGAGAGAGAGAGAGAGAGAGAGAGAGAGAGAGAGAGAGAGAGAGAGAGAGAGAGAGAGAGAGAGAGAGAGAGAGAGAGAGAGAGAGGCAGTGTATTGACATTACCCGCCGAACAATTTATGGTTTTATTTTTGGAGTGAAGCGTTTTGTTTTGCGACCACCGGACTACGGAACTTCTGGCTCACTGCAGCATTTTTTCGTATCGTCTCTCCGCTCCTGCAGATGATCGAGGAAAGAATCACAGCTGAGCAGGACTCAAACCACACTGCGATTATTATTTTTTGGACAAAGATAGTGGCGTCGTCTCGCAGTTCCTATTCAGCTATGGCATCGTAGAGGGGGAATGGGAAATGGGGGGGAATACACGAAGACCACGGTTTGCTAAGATGCCTTATTAGGAACACACACACACACACACACACACACACACACACACACACACACACACACACACACACACACACACACACACACACACACACACACACACACACACACACACACACACACACCGGATTGTTTAAACCCCCGGTGTCGCCGCGGCGGTCTCCCGTTTCGAGCAGCCCGTTCACCCATTGCTCAAAAACTATTCGATTAAAGCCGCGGATCCCGATGGCATGGACACTTATGCAAGGTCCGCCGCGCCGCTGCCGTGCCACAGGAGCCCATTCGCCGCGTCTTCCCTCCACCGAGCTCCATCGCCACCATCGCCCCGCAGCCAGACGAGCCCTGCCGCAACGCGCCGACCAGCGACCACCGAGCCAAAGCAGGCGGCGGCATGAGGCTTGATCCAGTGCATTTATCCATGCTGGTCATCGGGGTCTCCTTCGCCTGCTACTCCCCGAGTTTGAATTCCCTGCAGGACCAGGCTTACAAATCCGCCGTGGTGATCGAGGGTAAGGTGCAGTCTGCGGTGCCCGCGAACGTCTCCTCCTCCTCCTCTTCCTCCGGCTCCCTGGCGGAGGAGCCGCACAGCGTGCACAGTGTCAGGGTGCTGGACGTGTGGCCGGTCAACAGTGGGGGTCTGGAGCGCGAGCAGCTCGTCACTTATGTGGGAGAATTCGGCTCGGAGTCGCAGCAGCCGTCGTCGTCGTCGTCTCCTTCGTCGTCGTGTGATGCCAAAGTGATCGCGAACCACAAGTACATCTTTTTCATGGACCCCACGGACGAGCCCTTGGTTTTCAAGGCATCGTTCGCGCCCCTGGACACGAGTGGGAAAAATCTAAAAAAAGATGTGGGGAAGATCTTGTGTGTAGACTGCGGTAAGTTCACATCTTTTTGGGGGGGAGGGGGGAGGAGGGAAGGGGGGATCGCAATGCTAAAGTCAAACCCGGAAGAATGAATGGTGTGTGTGATGGCCGTGTGCGGAGAAGGGCTGTTGCTTCAGTGGAAGTTTATGAATTGGATCGATCACGCCGTGGTTGGGAGTCAGTGAGTAACAGATGGACCCATAGGTGCGTCTATGCAGCAATATTCGACAACTCTTGCAGGTTCCTATAGGCCACATGATCTATCAAATCCTCTCTCTCTCTCTCTCTCTCTCTCTCTCTCTCTCTCTCTCTCTCTCTCTCTCTCTCTCTCTCTCTCTCTCTCTCTCTCTCTCTCTCTCTCTCTCTCTCTCTCTCTCTCTCTCTCTCTTTCTCTCTGTCCTCTTCTAACTGCAACAGGCATGCGCCTCGCACTGTTGCGTGCAAGGAAATGCAGTTCCGATACGGAAGAGCTTATAGCAGAATCCTCAATCAGACTCCCAGTTGTATGACGTTTGAGAAAGTGGTCGAACATATTAGACGACTGCATCCGCGAGTTAGCAGGGCTGGCCACATCTTAGGGCGTCCTGGACAGCTTCAGCACCACGGACAGCGGATTGTGTCGCGGGAATCTGACGAAGGCCCCTTCCTGCATTGGGGAATGAAAAGGATGCTGCAGCTCTGACTGCCAGTCTGATTGTAGGCTACAGAAACCTACCTCACCTAATCCAACAAACCTATACCCACGATACCTGTATCTACCTAAGATGCTTAACCATACCTTTCTAGGCAACCTCACCTAAGCCACCCATGGCTATCTAACCTCACCTGTAAGATATCTAACCTAAGCTACAAGCTATTAACAACGTTAGCCTGTATGCTTCTTAAGTTCTTCATGTCACATTCACATGGGCCTACCATTCATGCTGATACTGTCGGTTATTGTAAACACCAGTGAATGAACAGACATCCCTATTCCCTGTGCATTGCAGGGATACACCATATGATTGACAATCCATTTGCTACTCTACTTTTGTTCAACGCTAACACAAACCTTTGGTCTATAAAAGTTGGTCATAATAGCATTAATAGCATTGAGTTTGCATGTACAATAAACAGATGCAGCCTTCGGAATAAAGGCTGTTGTTTAATGTGCTTAGTTCAGGCCTAATTAATAATGACTAACTGTCAGAATCATTTCTTGACATATACAGTAGAGACTTATACCAAAAAGTCACAATCATATCGACACACACTGGACATTTTCAGAATGAGCTTTTCCAAAGGCCTAAAAGCCGTAGTCAAACAGCCTATTGATACCAGCACTGGGCTGTTGGCAGCCTAAATGCTAGATAGGAGGAGTTAGGAGTTAGGCTACAAACGTTAATAGTCTAGGAGTTTGACCTATTTATGGTGTAAGAAGTCCCACACTTTGTTATCCTGACTATAAGACACCGTATGGATGCATCTATTCTCCTCCAGGTTGTGGTTGTGCAGACACCTTGCCGACCAGTGCTAGCCGAGGGTGTGTTGTTCCTGCTGTTTGTATATAACGTCAACGGCATCACTTAGCGCTATGTCATACACGCATACACACACACACACACACACACACACACACACTCACACACACACACACACACGCACACACACACACACACACACGCACACACACACACACACACACACACACACACACACACACACACACACGCACACACACACACACGCACACACACACACACACACACACACAAAACGGACACACACCCTTCTCTGTTATAGAGACTGCTGAGTGATCCGTTTTTACATTTGAGTAAACGTGTATTAATTTAATCCCGCGCTGCTGAAGGGATCAGTGGTTCCAAACCTTTGACTCGAGGTGTACAACTAAATGGTCCAAACCTTTTCGCGGATCACCTCATATGCAAACTGTGTAAAATAGGTAAATGCACATGCAGTGGCTGAGCAAAGATTGGTCACGCAAATATTACTGCAAGAAGGCCATGGCCAGTGGGAGAAAGTGGAGCAAAAGAGTCAGCAATACAGTTTATGCTCCCAGTGTGATTATTTAATCACACAA
Organism: Gadus macrocephalus; assembly: GCF_031168955.1. Lineage (NCBI taxonomy): Eukaryota > Metazoa > Chordata > Actinopteri > Gadiformes > Gadidae > Gadus > Gadus macrocephalus. Next base: position 11,333,346 of record NC_082388.1, read on the forward strand.
TACATCAATGGAAAACATTTCAATGGAAAACATTTGATGGAATGGCCAAAATGACCCTATTTTTTAATAATAACAAGTCCTAATTATATATTTAATGAACAACATTTATAATTAATACATTTTCAATGATCTATATATTTTTCAATGGCAATTTTGTCTAATTCAATAATACAATCCTAAGTAGCACCTGCAGTACCCTCATGTACCACTATTGACTACAGGTTGAAAAACACTGGCCTATGATAGTGTACAAGTGAGTACACAAACTGATAGGGTACAATTCCTTTTTTAATGCATGATAGTGTTCCACATTAATATCTGCTTAGCCCTTGCGTTCATTCATGTCAGATAATAAGCATGTGGAGTCTTATCAATTAATAACTTGGTTCTCACCTCACTTGGTTCTGAGTTAAATAGACACACTGTTAGCATTAGCCTTTGGCTAGCCTGTACTTCATTTTAATGTGGCTGGATGGACGTTCTGCACAGGCAAATTCCTTTGAATAAGTGACACATTGTCTTTTGCCAAAAGTAGTTTAATATGTCTGGGGACTTCCGCTGTGAGAACTATAAGTAATATCGAACACTGAAACCAGGCTCAAGTCTCACACATTCGGCATGAGACACACCAAATTCAGCCCATGCACATGCTCACATGCCCCACTTCGTAATCTCACTCTGAACTCAGTTCAAAACTTGAGAGCCTGCTGAAATGCTGCTAAAATTCAATCAATTTTGCTGCTAACGCTTGACTTGGAACAAAATCTCAATGTCCTCTTCAAATAAAAGTTGGTAGGGACAGTAGAAGGAATTTCCCCTCCGGGGGAATAATAAAGTTGCATCTAGAATGGAGTGGTTTGGTATGATACTTTAGTTTAATATTTATGTGTTGAACACCTTAAAAAGCGTGGCTTAAAAGATCCCACTAAGTGCTTGCATTGCTAGGCTAGCTTTCCTCTGAACAACCTTTTTTTCTGAGCCACATTTGTTTAGTTTACCTCAAAGCATTTTTTTGTTGCTTTTGTTGTATGGTTCAATAGCCACCACACTGCTACAGTCATGCATTTTTGTGAGATAAGCATCTAGAGTCCCACTCTAGAACATCATATGTCATCATGATCTATTAGGATACTCCCAGCTATAGCCATATGGATTGTTGTCATATTGTCTTTGGTTATCACCCTGGGGAACATGAATGCAACCTGCATGGAACAGCAAATTTCAATCCATTCAATTATAACACTCCCATTGTTTTCTAAAACAAATTATGATAACGACCCGCGACTAGCTTATGGATAATTATTTCTATAATAGACATTCCTCGTTTGCATGTTGTTTTTGTCAGCCATTGTTGACATGTCCCTACTCCACAGCCTTGGAGACATATGTTGTAAAGTGCAGCAGGAAGATGAATGGATATCCATTGTTTATGGGTGGCCTATTTCTAGAGTGCAGCCTTGCCCTCTACATCTATGCCTCTCCTTGGCTTGTTGGGAGACATTTGATGTGGTGAGGTGGTCGTGAAAGAAGTTACCACCTGGATACGCCATCTCGACAATTTGCCAAAAACTAAAAACAAGGTTTTTATGACCACCCTCTCCCCCTCAGGCCCTGGGGGCGTTGGAGATCAAAGAAACTATGAACTCTACACGGGGCCATTTCTTAGTTTGTAAACCAACATATGTTTGGAGCAGCCAACTGCCGAACACACTTATTGAGCAAGAACTGTTTTACTAACCCTATACAACTAAACCCATTGCATAATTGTTTTCATTATTCTGATCATTCTGAGAGTCACATGAATAGTCAACCAAAATTGACACACCAAGTCAGACCGAAGTGTCACAATTTAAGCGATTGATTTAAGTTTGTCATCCTAATAGGCTTGGTTATTTAGTGTACGAGCAGCATCCTGTCCCATAGGGCTCAGCCTAAATTGTGTGTGTTGGTGTGTGCGTGTGTGTGTACTGTGTAATGAAGGCAATACAGCGGTGTGCCCCTCTAGCTTTTTGTCTAATTACTGACCCCCATGGAGGAGACCTAAATATATGTGTGTGTCTGTGTGTGTGTATGTGTGTGTGTGTGTGTGTGTGTGTGTGTGTGTGTGGTGTGTGTGTGTGTGTGTGTGTGTGTGTGTGTGTGTGTGTGTGTGTGTGTGTGTGTGTGTGTGTGTGTGTGTGTGTGTGTGTGTGTGTGCGCGCGCACGCACGTGCATGCATGTGTTTCTGTATGCATGTTTGGTTAATTGTGTGAGTTGCAATGTGTGTAAGTGCCTGCATCTGTTTCTGTGTGTGTGTGTGTGTGTGTGTGTGTGTGTGTGTGTGTGTGTGTGTGTGTGTGTGTGTGTGTGTGTGTGTGTGTGTGTGTGAATGCATGCATGTGTGTTCACACAGGCATCAATTTGCACAAGGTCCACACACAAATAGGTCAGACCTAGGCTCACAAAGGATCCCTCACCCTCCAACCCCTCTGCCACGGTCGCAGAGGCAACGCACGCACGCACACACACACACACGCAAACAACGCACGCACACACACATACACACACAGCCTCTCAGTGTACGTGTCTGATGGCAGCACTCAAAGCGTGACTTAAGCCCTGACATAAAGCATGACTTAATGCACAGTATTTAACATTAAGCCCTGACATAAAGCAAGACTTTATACCCCGTATTTAACATGACGGGGGAACGCTGTCTGTCACATAACGCCGTCTGTAATCCATCGAAGGGGGGGTTACAGAGGACTGGTCACAGCTGCTGCAGTGAGGTGGCAGACACAATGATAGACAGGCAGACAGGCAGACAGGCAGACAGGCGGACAGACGGACCAGTGGACGGACAGACGGATACACTGACAGACAGGCCTACTGACAGCCGGTCCGTGGTCGTACTCACTTATGTATATGACGAATGACAAGTGTTTGTCATTTTTTTTGCATTATCTGAATTTAGAATGGCAATGGTTTAAACAATAGAGCATAGTGAAAGTATTTACTGAGCTTGATGTGGGAAAACAGAAACCAGAAAGAAATTCAACTGAGTAATACAAACGTGCAAATACTGTTAATATATTTGTAAATAAATATAAATGACTAGTATTGATAATAATACATTTTATATATATTGGCCTGATAAGTTACAATTGGGACACATTGTACGAGTCACCAAGATATTTGCTTGATTAAGGTTTATAACGTTCTTAGATTCAAAATAAATGATCTGCATCTGTTTCTGATGATCATTTACAAATCTCTCCAAAGGGAGGAGTCTTGTTTTGCGAACCAGAACCGTAAAATTAAACCCAAACCATCCAGTCTCTAATCATAGAAACCATACTCTGATTACACCAGTAAAGGATGCAGAACTCAATGCATGGAAACAAGCCAATAGTGTATAACAATCATGTTAAAAACCTAGAGGACATAAACTGATTTAGATGTTTGTAAATTATAGATAGACTCATAAATAGCAGACTATGAGACTTAAACATTTAAAGTTGAGATGTTTTTGAATTATAGATAAAGTAACACACTGACAAACATGCGTTTGAATCATCTGGCACATTGGCGGGGCTGTCTTTGAAGGATCGGCAAAACAAATATGGTTTAAAATCATAGATATACCAGCAAAGATGTTATAGGATCCTAGATAACACCTCCCCACTGTAGCAGGTATCTGACAACTGCAGGACCCAGCCAAGCCCTTCAACTGGGAGCATCTCTGTAGGTTATATATTGATTAGGTAATTCATTGAGTTATGTATTGATGAAGGTCGTGCTGTAGAAAGAGACAGGCATTATGCGTTGTGTCCCCATCTAATATAATTATACATGATGTATACAATGTGTGGCATAGGATCCCCCTCTCTGAATGACAGCGATGCATGTACAGACGTTCTTACAACAGCGACGGCAGAGCCATTTCGGGTAATTGTCATTTTCCTGTCCAATTATGGCCTGGCTCATCGCTGCTCTGAACGAGCGTTTGCAACATTTACCGACTAATACTAGGGCTTTTGTCTCCTGGTTCCCTGCTTTCTGAGTCCTATGATATGCTCTTACTCTCAGAGCAGTATGAATAGCCGTTGATGCTAATTTTGTGACTCGCTTTTCACTCGTTCCACGTTGCATGTTGCACGACTTATTTCGAGTTGGGATTGAGTGTCGATGTCGGTGATGCTGTAGGATCTCAGCTCTAAGGTGGAGTCATTGAGAAAAAGCACACATGATTCCTCTGCTGGCCTTTCGTATGCGATGCTTTTATCCCAGAGGAGAAAGAGTTGTGTCGTGCTTTCAGGGCCTCCCCCATACATTTCATCACAGCGGGATCTGCACCTTTACTCTTTTAGTCATTTAGCAGTTGCTGTCCTCCAAACGAATGGATGCATGCCATTCAGGAGCAGCTGTTTTAACTATAGGTTCGGCATTTTATTTGGGCTGCAGACATTGGGGATCGAACCAAGATCCTTTCTTCTATAACCACTGCCCTACAACCTAGTCGTGGTTTTGTTATGAATCACTGCCATGACTTCTTCACCACAGAACAAAGAGACCATGTAATCCTGTGCTGAACATAAGTACTTTTAATTGTTCAGCAGTGAATGAGCCGTGATATTGTCCCGCCAATCCTGCACGCCCTTTAGTTCAGCGCATCACACAAATGCATGCAATGCTTTTCCCTGGTTCCCCGTTGCCATGCGGAGACACAGAGCCACGTCTTGGCTGATAAGATTAGCGGGGTCACATGGGGTCACCACGGATTAGGATTACCAGGACAAGCCTCTGCAATGCAGACGCAACTGCCAGGGCTCGCAAATTCAGCTGAAATGGTTCTAATGTTCCGGCTGCCTAGCTGTGCAAACCGAACACGGGGGTTAGCATGATGGCATGCTGCTCTTCAGACAGACACAGATACACAGAGGGAGAGGGATCTGGACTGTGTTAGAGTTAGTCATCGCCTGTTAGCCGTAAAATGATGGGTTTGAAGTGAAAACGCCGTGGCATGACATTTCTGTCATGGTCAATTCATTTTTTATTTTGCTTGATTTGTATTTGGTTTTGTTTGTGCTTTATTTGTCTAAAATACTTACACGGTACAAAGTCCTACAAGTGTGCATAGAGAAACAGAGAGAGGGTTAATTTAATGTGCAGGGTAAACATGTTTATGGTTTCATTGACATTGTACCCTGCACAATAAGAGGCGATTGTTCAAACCAGATGAATGAAGTTACTGTCTGCCCGTCACAGCCAAGGGTGAAAAAAGAATAACCGTACGATTCTACTTCCTATACAATGAATGTACACACACACCATGTCCCAGACAGGCCCCTGCTCGTAGACAGGCTGTGGGGGGCTCCTGTGTGTCTGGGGTTACAACAGGGGGTAGTTGTTAAAGGGAACTGTGATGGGGGATAAGGGTGGATGCTGGTAGGTGGTGGTCATGGTGGGGCATATTACATCGCACACCCACTGTAGTACACAGAACAGTCTTTTTAATAGATGCTTTAAACGGATGCCTCTAGCAAAGCTAATTGCTCCACCTAGGTGACTTTTCTTGGGCGCCTGCAGACAAAGGACGCAGGCTGGTGATGTTGAAAGACCGGTTTATGGTGAAAGGTTTGATATTGATACTGGTGTCGTTGCCACCTGGGAGGACTCCTCGAGTTGAACCTGCGCACGCTGATTACACTGTGTGCAACAGGTGTGCAGCCGCACCCAGCCCCAGAGTCCAATCAGACCCAGCCAGGTGAGGCTCCTAAACCAGCCATCCGCCACACAAACTCCCAGAAAGCGTTGGCCCTTTTGAACCGGGATCCTGATGGCTGATTATACAGGATATGGCAGATTGTGTATTCTTTGTAGACTGAGAATATTTTGGTGTAGTTTTATTTTTTGAATAATATTATATATTTTTGTCTATTAATATGTTTTTATATATATAGATGATTCATTTCTCCTCTGCCGTGCACTTATATAGTTGCAACACCTTTAAATTCCTTATAGGGATCATTACTTCTCCAAGTCTATTGGAATAAAGAGGACTTTCTCCACAGAGTAACAACTTTTAATTGAGCTTCTGAACTCCTTCTGAAAACCTATTTCAGAATTTCTCCTAGAATTCCCTTTAGAATTCCTGCTAGAATTCCACCCAGAATAGTTTATAAAATCCCTCCAGAAGTCCTGCCCTTCTTCTAGTGTGCGGACGATGGCGTGCTCCTCAGCCACCAAGAGGCAGTATAAGATCAGGTTGAGTCGGAGCAGTGAGGAGAGACCCCGGCAGGTCCGGGAGAATGGGCCCAGCTGGAATGTCAGAGCGGTTCCTCCCCTCAGGCGCGGGCAGAGCATGTTCCTCTGAACTCCAATGCTTGACTTGAGGAATAATGACAGTGTGTTGGCATATAAATAGATTGTTGTCTTGGTCGGGATAACTTTGGGGTTCTTTTTTAATATTGACTGTTTTTGTGTTGTTAAACTATGAAGATTGGTTTGCAACATTTGAGTGGATTGTGAAATGTCTATAGTGGAGGTAAATTCATGCACACCATTGAACGACACCTACATTGACACAGGATTAATACAATACCACAAACTAAGACCTAGATCGATCCTATACTCTTTATCTATTGATAAAGAGTAGTGTGTAAATCTGTGTGTTTGAGGGTTGGTTTTGACTCACTTCAGCATAGGATTAACATTATCCACATGCTACAGAGAAGAATGTCACAGCTTCAAACGGCCGGGCTCTCCCCCCTCTTGCGGAAAGACGGTATTATCATGATGATGAGTTGATACTGTGTAAGAGAAAACACACCCCAGGGCTTGGTATTTGCGTGCATCTCTTAGTGGGATTAGAAACCATTCTTGGCTCACCGCGCCACTTCCTCGCTTTGTTCCCTGGCAAACGCTACCTTTTGTGTTTCTGTTAGCGAGCCTTTCACTAACTGCTCCTGTACCGCTGCTGTACAGAGCACACTCCTATCCTTTTTAATCATTTAGTAATTTGCTGCTATCTTTGGCCTATGCGCTCTCTGCAATGCTACTCACTGCAATATCTTATTAAATATTTAGCTGTGTTGCGTATATATTTCAAATATATTTCTTTCCTCTTCTACTCTGAGTGCGGAATATATGGCAGAAGATTATATTTCCCCTTTACTGCCCCAAAGCGAATGCAATGAAAGGCAGTGATTTTATGACCTGGCACATAATACATGCATAGACCAACCATGTGGCCTTTGGCAAACGTCAATGTGTACTTGTACGTGAACTATGACGTGTTTTTAATTATATTAATTCACGGTTTGTCATGCGTGCTGAGACATGTTTACACATTAAGGAAGTGATTGTGTAGGTTTGTGACTTGTGGTGACTTGGATCTTGTCTGATAATGTATGGAGAAAGTCAGTCATTGAATCATCCATCCATTCGCTACAGCTGCTTATCCCTTTGTCAGAGCAGCAAGGGACTGGACACAATAAGCATCCAGCCAATGCAGGGAGAGCCCCAATGTTGAAGCAGTCCATGGGAGGGTTACCAGCACATAGCAGGGTTAGGATTAGTGGTGTGGTAGAACAAGATGGTGTAGGAGGATAGTGTAGGAGTTATTATGTTTGACTCCAATCCCAGCCTAAAGGTAATGGGATGATCCCCCATGCTGGCAGCCTGCATATAGGTATCCTTGAGCAAGATAAGCCGCCAACCCCTGACCTGCTCGTTCAACACCTCTGTCTAACATGCGTAAGTCGCTTTGGATAAACACGTCTGCTAAATGACTTAATAGTAAATAGCAGAACATTAACTGGCATTAGTTGTCTACCTGCTCTTACAATGACACACTTGGCTTTGTATTATGACACCTCTCCTGAACAGGAAATGAATAGGAGATCTTGATAACATTAGTTGTTGACAATAACAAGTGAGTTTACCGAGGATGACTGGGACACCACTAAGGTCCAATCCCATTTCTACCCCCTTACCCCTTCCCCTTCCCCCTCCCCCCTTCCCCCTTCCCCTTCCCCCTTCAAAACAAGGGGGAGGGGTGAGGGGAAGGGGTAAGGGGTAGAAATGGGACTGGGCCTTAGACTGCAGAGTCACTCCTCCACATCATGCAACCATTTTGGTTCTGTGTGGACTGAGGAATAAATCAGAGTGTTACGTTACACAATCGTCTTGATGGGAGAACAGACATTGGCTCGATGCATGGACACAAACTGGGCCGCAACAATGAAAGGTGATTGGAAACAGATTGATACTGGTATGTTAAGTGTATTGGATTGTCAAACTACATTAACATCGACATGTTCAGAGTTCCCCCCCCCCCCCCCCCCGTTTGAGAACGTTCTTCAGGGAAGCTTCTGCTAACCCTGCCCAGCTTTGTAACACTTCACCTCAGGTTCCACAGATTTCATCAAGAATGTGGGCAATCTAGCAATTCCCAGGCGGTATGTGCCTGCACAAAGTGCATGGGTGTGTTTATATCTTGGGTAATTGTCTGTATCCTCAGTTAAGTACAAACGTTTCTTCTTTTTTCCCTCCTCTGCTATAACTTACACGTCGGCAAGCGTGTGCATGTCCTCGGTGCGTCAGGAGCGGGGGTCAATTTGGGCTGATTACGCGCGTTCGATCGGGATTCGGAAATCGCGGCGCCGGGAACTTTAAGATATGCGGCGCATGTGCGTTGCGTTTTGTTCCCGGGAGGTTGTGGCGTGAAGGTGGGCTGTCATGAGTTAATGAGTATGCCCGGGAATGCAGACACCCAGAGTACAGGACAGGGGCCTGACTCTGACACCACATGGGGAACAAAGGGACCATGGGAAGGGCAACTGTGTTTGTGTGCAACCGGGGCAGAGTGTTGAAAAGAGGGGCTGGCGGCGCACCCGCTGGCCGCCTCCCCGTGTGTTTAGGAGACGTGTCCGGCCTTGTTCCCCCTCCACACACCCACTCAGAGACGCACACTCATGGACACACACACACACACACACACACACACACACACTCATAGACACACTCTCAGAGAGACACACAAGCATAGACGGCGCACACACACACACACTCATATACCCGCACACACACTCATAGACACACACTCTCAGAGACACACACACACACACACTCATAGACACATTCTCAGAGAGACACACACACACACACACTCATAGACACACTCTCAGAGAGACAAACACACATAGACGCACACACTCACAGACATACACTCTCAGTGAGACACAGACACATAGACGCACACACACATGCTCATAGACACACACGCACACACACACACACACTCATAGACACACACACACACACACACACACACACACACACACACTCATAGACACACACTCTCATAGACACACACTCTCATAGACACACACACTCATAGACACACACACACACACTCATAGACACACACTCCCATACACACACACACAGATGCTCAGAGACACACACATACTCTCATAGACACACACACCCTCATAGACACACACACTGTCTTAGACATACACACACACTCAGAAACACACACTCTCTTATACACACAATCTCATAGACACACACACACACACACACACACTCTCATAGACACACACTTTCACGGACACACACACTCTCAAGACACACACTTTCCTAGCAACACACACTTTCATAGACACACACACACTCATAGACACGCAGTTATAGAAACAATTTCATAGACACGCTCTAACAGACACACACTCTCATTGACACACTTATAAACACACACTCATAGACACACTTATAGACACACTCTCATAGACACAAACTCATAGACACACACTCATAGACACACTCTTATAGACACACTCTTATAGACACACTCTCATAGACACAAATCTCATAGATACACACTCAAAGACACACATGTATACACATGAAAACACAATATATGCCCTCACATGCATACACACGAAACCACTCATGTGCATGCATGAGCATACACGGAAACGTATGAAGGGCCACCTGGGACAGAATTCATACTTGGTCTTACACACACTATTATAATCTCGCATAAACACCACTATACTGATACACAAACAGTATTATACTCCGTTTACATGTATGGATGATAGTGTATAGTTCTGTTTGTGAGAGAATATAGTAATGTATGTGAGAGTGTATAGTAGTATTTGAGAGAGCTCTCTCAAATACAACTATGTAGTTGAGTATGTGAAAGAGTATAGTTGTTATGCAAGAGAATATCGTAGTGTTTGTGAGAGAGAATAGCAGTGTGTGTGAGAGAGTATAGTAGTTTGTGTGAGAGAGTATAGTAGTGTGTGTGAGAGAATTTGACTGAAACGGAAGTAAGTTTGATTCCTCAGTTCCTGATTGGCTGACAGAAGAGGCGGTAGCTTCTGGCGCTCAATATACTGCGCTGTCATTTCACTCTGGAATCTCCAGCGACTCTGTTGTGCTTCGTTCGCAGCAAAAAACGTATTTGTCGCTTGTTCGCGTGGTCGCCTGAGTTTGAGCTTCCTCTTGGGACCGCAATTCATTCTCAACCATGGCCAGTCTCTACGCGTTGGGGAAGTACCAGAGACGTCAGAGAAACCGACACAGTCATTTAGGATTCATAATATAATCCGTTCTATAAAATATTCTAATCTAGAACAGTCCGGGAGCTCCGGCGGGGGTTTAAATTACACTCATCCTGCCATCTGGGCAACAATTATTATTTAACAATTATTATTTATATTATTATTTTAGATAAATTTGTCCCTTTTTGACCTGATAAAGAAGAACACCTTGCATTAATTATTTTGTATTTTAAAACAAAAATCATAATTACCACTTGTTTTTTAATATCTTTTTTCTGTTTCTGAAACCAAATATATACACATACATGGTGAATCAAGCAATGATCGCAAGCAGCGGAACGTGAGTTATTGAGTCCACACGTCCAACAGCTGACCCAGTCTGCAAATCCCTCTGCGACTTTGAGTGATAAAAGTCACCACAGTGTAAAAACCATCAACGTCATCCATGTTAAGTAAAAAGAAAAACCTCGGACACGAGATGTTAACGGAGCCGTGCACTGAGCCCTCTCAGATGCCAGGCCGAAACAACTTTTGTTTCACTACGACTCCTTTTTCAGTTGCCCACTCATCCTTCTCCTTCATTTTGTAAAAAATAAAACGGCTAATAAAAGTGGCGTTTTTGAAAAGAGAAAACGTACATTTTGTTAGTACATGGTATAAAGGTAATTATGAGCCTTTGATTGATATCCAGACATTTTTTGCGGAGACACATTCCTGTTCCCCACTTGTATTGGAGTGAACGGAGATATCTACTTCTGGGCCCCATGAATCGAGGGGCCCGTCCACAGCCCGCTAAACAGCTGCAATACCAGGCTTGGCCGCTGAGCACTGGTGGATTGCGGAAGTATGCGCTGCTCCTGGGGGCCTGGGGAATCCCCACGACAGCTCCCCCCGCCAAGGCCCACCCCAATCTCCCAAACCTTGTGACGCTACAATGTTATACAATACAGATATCTCTCTATATATTATATCAACTTACCGTATATCATTTAGATATTGAGCTCCAGGACTCCCTCCGGAGCTCCCGGAGTGTTCTAGATTAGAATAAATTATAGAACGGATGATAGCATGAATCCTAAACGACAGTGTCGGTTTCTCTGACGTCTCTGGTATTTCCGCAGCATGTAGAGACTGGCCATGGTTGAGAATGAATGGCGGTCACAAGAGGAAGCCTCTCTCAAACTCAAGCGACCACGCAAGCAAGCGACCAAATTCTTTTAGGCGCGAACACAGAATAACAGAATCGCTGGAGATTCCAGAGTGAAATTGCAGCGGAGTCTTTTGAGCGCAAGAAGCTACCGCCTCTTCTCTCAGCCAATCAGGAACTGAGGAATCAAACTCACTTCCGTTTCATTCAAACTCTCTCACACACACTACTATACTCTCTCATACACATTACTATATTATCTTGCATAAACAACAATACTCTCTCACACACACTACTATTCTCTCTCACATACACTAATATACTCTCTCATATACACAACTAAAATCTCTCAAATACCCAACTACTGTATATGCTCTCTCACACACTACTATACTCTCTCACATACAGTACTATATTCTCTCACATACAAAACTATACACTCTCATACAGACATGTAAAAGGAGTATAGTGGTGCTTATGTGAGATTATAATAGTGTTTGTAAGACCAAGTATGAATTCTGTCCCAGGCAGCCCCTCATAGAAACGCAAACACACAAACGCACACACACACACACACACACACACACACATAGACATCGGACATACAAAGCCAAATATGTGCACTTCCACACACAACACCCACACACACACACACAGACACACACACACACACACACACACACACACACACACACACACACACACACACACACACACACACGCACACATACTCAAAGGCACATGCCCCCACACACACTGCATATTCTTAGAGGGTTTGTTTGAGGTATGCTGGAGGTGTGGATTGATGTGTGCCGTGACATGAAAATACCTTAAAGGGAATGGAAAGACGTGTCAGCGGGGAATAGACTCGGACCAGAGCAGGAAAAATGTCAGTTTCCCTCCAATTTTGAACGGGGTGTCGGCGTTCCTACTCTTGGGAAGGCCATTCGGCTGCAAGTGGAGTAGTCGTTGGAGTCGTGGTAGTAGAAGAGTTCAACGCGACGCGGCTCGCAGCCTCAGTCCTGGCTGTGCTAGAGGGAGAGAGGGGGACGGGCGTTGAAACATGTGCAGCAGGTACAGGCCACCGAGCTGAGTTACAATTGAATAACATTTCAATAGCAAACGTTGACAAACGTCTTTCTCTCTGGGGAGATACATTTCCCTCCTGCAGCAGACCAACAGAGTGCTTGGCAGCCAAGGCAACCAACTCCCATTTCTTTCTCCCTCCCTCCCTCCCTCCCTCCCCTCCTCCCTCCCTCCCTCCCGTGTGTGATGTCATCAGGTTCTAGTGTCAAGGTTCCTCTGCGCATAGAAACACATGACCGGAGCACCGGACAACAGGCAGTTAACTTAATTTACATTCCCATTTACGTCTGTGAGTCTGCGGGTATGTGTGTGTGTTTTTGTGTGTGAATGCATGTGCGTTTGTGAGCATTTGTGTATTTCCATGTGGTATTCACGCAAACGTGTATACACACACAAGTGTATGTGTAGGTGTATGTGTATGTGTGTTTGTGTGTGTGTTAGTGTGTGTTTGTGTGTGCGTGCGCGTGTGTGTGTGTGTGTGTGTGTGTGGGGGGGGGGTGTATGGTTGTGTGTGTGTGATCAGTTGGAGGCTGATTCTTTGTCCATGTTATCCTAGGGTCTCCACCAGTGCCTCATGGTCATTACTGTGCTGCACTAGTCTGGGGGGGGGGGGGGGGGGGGGGAGCAGCCTGGGTGCACAAGTGTATTTATCTTCCTGCACAAATAAGACCTCTTTCCGTCTGGTCCTTGCTCAGCTTGTTGTTGAAAGATAGTGAGGAAAGTTGAACAACAGTGCGTGCGTGCATAAGCTAGTGTGTGTTTGTGTGGGTGTGTGTGTCATTCCTTGCATGTGTGTGTCTGTTTGTGTGTCGAAGTTTGCTTTTGTGTGAGTGTGTGTGTGTGTGTGTGTGTGTGTGCATGTGTGTGCGTTTATGGGCATGCACGTCTGTATGTGTGTGTTTGTATCCTCCATCCATGTGTGTGTCTTTGCGTCAATCTCTTTGTGTCATCTGTTTGTATGTTTAGCTGTGTGTGTGTGTGTGTGTGTGTGTGTGTGTGTGTGTGTGTGTGTGTGTGTGTGTGTGTGTGTGTGTATGTGTGTGTGTGTGTGTGTGTGTGTGTGTGTGTGTGTGTGTGTGTGTGTGTGTGTGTGTGTGTGTGTGTGTGTGCTTGTGTGTGTCTGTGTGTGTCTGTGTGTGTCCCTATATGTATGTTTTTCAGGGCTCCATTCGTGTGTGTGTTTCTATGCGTATATCTCTGGGTCGTCTGTGTGTATATGCAAAGCTTTTTGTGTGTATGTGTGTGTTTTTGCTTGTGTGTGTGTGTGTATGTCCATATGTGTATCTACATCTGTGTGTTTGAGTGTGGCCATGCGTGTATATATCTGTGTGTACGTGTATGTGCATATCTGTGTGTGTGTGTGTGTGTGTGTCTGTTTGTGTGTGTATATATATTAGTGTGTGTGTATATCTGTGCGTGGGTGAGTGTGTGTGTGTGAGCGTGTATATCTTTGTGTGTGTGTGTGTGTGTATGTGTGTGTGTGTGTGTGTGTGTGGGTGTGTGTGTGTGTGTGTGTATGTGTGTGTGTGTGTGTGTGTGGGTGTGTGTGTGTGTGTTTGTGTGTGTGTGTGTGTGTGTGTGTGTGTGTGTGTGTGTGTGTGTGTGTGTGTGTGTGCGTGTGTGTGAGTGTGTGTCTCCACACAGGGTTGTGTGCGCGTCCCCCCCATGTGTCCTGAGATGTGTCCCAGCTGGCCCCGCAGCCAGCCCACTAGAACCCGCTCTGTCCGGTGCAACGCACGCAGACAAAAGCCCGCCGTATACCGGCCCTGTGATATCGATACCTCTCAACTCGGGGGGCTTTCGCCCCAAATGAGTAAGCAACATTCCTCACCAGAGGGCTGGAGGATGTGTAAGAAAGCCAGAACATTTGTTACAGACTGTCCCCCCCCGCCTGACCGCCCCCCCCCCCCCCCCCCCCCCCCCGACCCCCCCCCCCATCCCGGTGTGTGTGGGACTCGTGGCCTTGTTTCCCGCCGTGTTATCGCCGGCATCTGTTGCGCTCGCGCGGCTCACCGTCTCGGCATGCGGCGGCGCCGTTCGTTTCCCCCGCCGTCATTGTCTCCTTGACGTTAAGCAGTCGTCATGCCTAAATCGTCTTTTTTTTTTCCTTTTAAATGGCCGCCCGCCAGAGGAACCTCGAGCCGTTCCGTTTAACTTCAGCAAACTATGTGCGGCCATGACAGGATACGTCCGGATTCTTTTGGGGCTGTCATCACTATGGGGCTCCTGTACCCGTTAAGGGTGACCGATGTCCCATCCAATACCAATAAACATCAAGTCCCGAGACTTTCTTGGCATTACCGCCTGACTTATTTCCTTAACGCAGTGAAATGTGCTTATTAAATGTGTACTACGCGCGGCTTGGCTGGGGGCCTTGCTTGGCTTCCCCCCTCCCCCTCATCCAGGAAATGGTTCCCAAAAAAAAAAAAACATGCCGATTTCGGTGTCTGTCTCTCCAGAGCTGTAGTGATGTTCTTCGGCCGCTTCGGAGCAGTGGAC
>NC_082388.1:11348734-11351234 GCF_031168955.1 Gadus macrocephalus
TCGTCCTGGTCCTGATGCTGGGACCAGACGTTGTCCTGGCGATGGCTTAGAGGTGCTGGATCTGTCCCTAGTGTCTCCGGTCAAGCATCCATTATTTAACAGACTGTTGATCATGCTGCACTTAAGCCTTAAGGCTTAGCAATCCTCTCTCTCTTGATTAATACGACGACCGCCCTGATGCCCATTAACAGCACCCTGTGATGAGTAGATGCTCCTCAAATACTACTACTAGCGTAGCACTTCATAAAGAATAGTTTCCATTACATATGGGGGGGTGGAGTGTAAGCTGTATGTATGTGGTTTATCTATGCGTGTGTCTGTGTTTATGTGCAAGTGTGGGAGCGTGAGTGTGTGTCTGTGTGTTGTGTGAATCCCGCTCTACACTTTGAAATTATTAAAATATTACTGCTACGTTGAGTTGATAGGTGGTAGCGGGTGATATTATTTCAGAGGGAACAAGAAAACCAGTGGTTTTTTACCATCTTTTATGAAGTTTATATTTGAAATCCTATAGTAGCACTATAAAGGCTGGGCCTCAACATGCAGAACGTTGTGAATACCATGAATAACATGAATATTTTAATGCTAAATGATAAATGCCGGTATATATAATAATAATTCTGGTAGGGTAATAAGAACCTATATCCTTCCATTACAGGATATTATGAAAAACGGTGCGGGGATGCAGTTTACACCGTATATGTGACTGTTACTTACTACTATGTATTCTTTCTATTGAATGGTTCATGGAGCACCGCATTAGCATAAGGGTTAGGGGTACAATTTTAGCAGTCACAGCATTTCAAGACATCAAATGGGAAGGTTCCGGGTGTCCACAATCACCTGTATGCATCCATGAGCCACATACCAAATTTACACATACCTGCACATCATTGGCAATGCAACAGAAAGATTTCTACTGACACAGAATCGACTTAAAGTACTTCTTAAACTATGGAAGGGGAACCAAAGTGGGTCATTATCCAGTTGGGGGGGGGGGGGGGGTCGCCACCTGTTGATACCCCTTTAATGAAAGACCACTAGTTGGTGGTTGGGTCAGACCGACCCAATTAAATAGTTTTTTAGGTGTGGAGATGGAAATGTTCAAAATACATTTTAGTTCTTTGATCAAACCATCATCACCGTCTCTCATGGCTTCACTAAACATCGTTACCAATATCCTTTGTCATATGGCAGGCGCGCTGGCGCTTAATGCTTGGCAGAACAAAGCACTTTCACCAAGGACACGGGTTGGTAATGGTTGGCAATGTGGTCGTCGATCCAGGAGGCACAATGTTTGATCACCAAGGCCGGCATGTTCCTCTAAGAACCGCTGTAATGAATAGTAAACAATGGCGCATGCATGTATTCCCGTCAATACATTGAACCTTCTCTGCCCCCCCCAGCGGTCCCCTTCCCTCTGAGCCACCGGCTGACGGTGAAGGAGGTGTTCGACGTGGAGGGAAGCCCCGGGTGGACCTCCTCAAGGCCCACCTCACCAAGGAGGGGCGCGTGGAGGAGGCCGTCGCCCTGCGCATCATCGCCGAGGGGGCCTCCATCCTGCGCCAGAGAAGACCATGCTGGACATCGAGGCCCGGTCACAGGTAGGCTCCCTCTCTCTGCATGTGGGGCCGGTCACAGCTGGCCCTTCACAGGTAAGGGCCCCTCTCTCTGCATGTGGGGCCCTTCACTGGTAAGGGCCCCTCTCTCTGCATGTGGGGCCCTTCACTGGTAAGGGCCCTCTCTCTGCATGTGGGCCCTTCACTGGTAAGGGCCCCTCTCTCTGCATGTGGGGCCCTTCACAGGTAGGGTCCTCTCTCTCTACGTGTGGGGCCCTTCGCTGGTAGGGTCCCCTCTCTCTACATGTGGGGCCCTTCACAGGTAGGTCCCCTCTCTCTACATGTGGGGCCCTTCACTGGTAGGGTCCCTCTCTCTACATGTGGGCCCCTCCCAGGTAGGGTCCCCTCTCTCTACATGTGGGCCCCTCCAGTCGGCCACGATGCCCAGGGTTGATTCTGCCAGCATCGGCCGGTGGGAGGGAACAGCATTGCAGTTGGAAGTACTTCAAACCTGGAAATTAGAGCCTAATCAATTCTTTCCTTCTGGCTAGACATGATTTCGTCAAATATGCATTAAAGTTTCATCCCAAAGGGTTAATATCCCAGAGATTCGTGAGTCTCACCTCAGCTCAACCTCTATCTCTGCATACATAAATCTTCATCCCTACCAACCCCCCACCCCTCAAACCTAAATTAGAGCCTATCTCATCCCATCATATCACACCGCACATCCCAAACCTATTACACCACCTTACTCTACACATTACATGATCATCCAACAGGTAGTATCACTGAGATGCTGCCACGTGAAGTTACAACTTGTTCACACGGATGTGATCTAAAATCAGAAATTACAAGTCGTCACCCTCATTGATGCTGAACGTCCAATCAATAGCCAATTGTCATTGACACATCGCAACCTATTGCATATAGTCAACTTT
>NC_082388.1:11356234-11369648 GCF_031168955.1 Gadus macrocephalus
TACATCCATCCGACCATGCAGCCATCCATCGATACATCGACCCTTCCATCCATCTATCTATAATGATACCGTGGCTTCAGATTCAGAGTTACACACCACTCTTTGCCAGATCAGGAGTGTGCGACCGCGTCCTTCCTCCCCACAACCTCCTCACCCGGCCCAGCCCGCCATCAGCGCCACAGCCACTCGCCATCGCTACGTGCGCTCGACGAGGAGCGTCACCAAGCACTGCTCGCCGTGCGAGTTGACGTTGGCGGGGAACTCGGCCATCTTTTTTTGGGGGGCCGAGGTCCTCCGCGGCACCCATTGAGGGTTAGGGTGCCAGCGTTTTCCACCCGTCGAATGAACGGGCTGACGGAGCTGGTCGTTAGACACACAGCGCCTGATGGGTCCAGAGGAGCTGAGGGGTTGAGGGGCGTCTCCTCTCCCCTCCGACTGATAACCGTCTCTACGGTCCACTGTCTTCTCTCCAGGCTGTCACACGACCCCAGCCGTGGCACGCCGTGGCACGCCGTGGCACGCCTCGCACGCAACGTCGGGTGTGCTTGGCATGTGTGCATGCATCAGGGGCTGCGTGGTCGGCTCTCTGTCGTGTGCGAGGAGCCACAGAGATGAGATAGCATGTACCCATCAGCTCAAGGAGGCATATTGTATTTATAGATTTTCATATTGTTGGTGTGCGTCTACCAATACTAGTACTGCTACTACTATTACTGCTACTACTACTAATACTACTACCGCTTATATTACTTCCGCTTCTACTCATACTATGGCTAATTCTACTACTACTACTACTACTTTTACGGCTACTACGACTACTATATATCTTGTCTTGGGGACAACCATGAATTATTATTAATAATTTATTTGAGTGGTATGATGAATATATATTTACCAGTGTGTGGGGACATCCATGTATATTATTAATAATTTCAATAATATATATTATACTGTGCAAGGACATATATGTAATTTTATTGTATAATAATAATAATAATAATAATAATAATAATAATAATAATAATAATAATAATACAAATAATCTAGTGTGTGCAGACATCCTTGATTAATGGTAATAATCATGCATCAATAATAATCGTATAACATATGTTCTAGTATAAGGGGACATTCGTAGATTCATGTTACAGTATTAGCGTATTAACAATAACAATGGTATTTGCGTTCCAGTATGCGGGGACATCCATGGGCAGTTCTTCGACCTCATGAAGCTGTTTGAGGTGGGGGGCTCACCAGCCACCACGCGCTACCTCTTCCTGGGAGACTACGTGGACCGCGGCTACTTCAGCATCGAGGTACGATAACACACTCTGGGGCTACACCGCTACGGTTTGAGGGCTAACTAGTGGACTGCATGGACTGCATTTATACAGCACTTTCCTAACCAGTGGGCACTCAAAGCGCTTTACAATATAAATTTCACACATACATTCACACATTCACACACCGACGGCGGTGTCAACCGTGCAAGGCCACAGCCAGCTGGTCGTGAGCAGTCAGGGTGAGGCGTATACCTCAGGGAAACCTCGACCCTCCGAGCCGGGATTCGAACTAGCAACCTTCCGGTTACCAGCCAACCCGCGGCACCTCCTGAGCCACATCTCGCCCCCACTAGTGCGCTAACCATGCAAACCAGATTGAGTCCAGCCTTACAAACCCAGTGTGTCGTTACTGAGCTGTGCATAAAGGAACACATGCTCATGTTAAAACAAAAACAAATCTGGAAATTCATTAATTCAGCCGGATGAGTTTAAATAAAATGGAAATCAAAGCACATTGTTCCGTCTCGCTCCACCGGTAGAGCAAGGCATTAAAACTGCCATTGTATGGGGTTTGATTCCCACTGGGTATACTCATTTGAAGACACTCATGAAAAAGTGCCTATGAAACACTGTTTATGTATCTAAGGCACCGTCAATACATGCTGGTGACAGTCCTTGAGCAAGATAAATCATCACAAACAAACGAAATCATGCATAGGAGAAATCATGGACGGTAGTAATAATTCAAGACATGCGTGTCAGTGTAGTGTTCAGCAGGAACTGTTCCCCGAGCTGTCAACATTTTAGTAGAAAGCCATTAGACTAAACATAATGAATATTTTAAGATTTGATCGAGCATGTTACATTATTTATTTAATTTCTGCTTTCATTCAAATGCTTTGATAGCATTTGAATGATGAGGATTTATGTGATATTTTTACATTTGCTTTTGCATGTGTGTCTGTTGTCTTAATATGCAAACTAACCCTTTGTATTTGTATTTTCTTTCTTTCTTTTCAGTGTGTGTTATACCTTTGGTCGCTGAAAATCCTTTATCCAAAGACGTTATTTCTACTGAGAGGCAACCATGAATGTAGACATTTGACAGAATACTTCACCTTCAAACAAGAATGTGAGTAACACACGTTGTCAAGCTTGTGATAGCTTGTAATAGCTTGTGATAGCTTCCTCTGTTTCAAGACCCCGGATGACAACGACGTGTGTACATCTTTATAAATAGTTTTATACATAAAGGAGAGATTCTTCTGAGCTGGAGAGCAGCTAGGAACCACAGCGGGGAATATCACTCTGAATCATGTTTCCTGGTTCACTTCCTGTCCTTTATTATTTAGCTTTCCTCCTTGTTTTGTTTACTCCTGTCTCTTTTTCCTCTCTCCTCTCCTCCTTTATGTCCTCCTTTCTCTCCTCGTTTCAACTCTCCATTTGCTTTTTGTCGCTCTTCTCCTACCTTTTTTGCCTCTTTTCTCCTCCACTCTCCCACTTTATCCATCTCTCCTTTCCTCCATCTTCTCTCCCTCTTTTCCATCCTCTCCTCTCACCACTACCATGTCCTCTCCTCCATTCTCTCATCTCTCCTCATTTTTCTCCTCCTCTCCTCCTCCTCTCCTCCCTTCTCTCCTCCCTCCTCTCCTCCACCCCCTCCTCCACCCTCTCCTCCCTCCTCTCCTCCACTCTCTCCTCCCTCCTCTCCTCCCTCCTCGCCTCCTCCACTCTCTCCTCCCCCCTCTCCTCCCTCCTCTCCTCCCCTCTCCTCCTCTGGTCGTGTCTCCTCCCCCCTCTCCTCCCTCCTCTCCTCCCCTCTCCTCCTCTGGTCGTGTCTCCTGCCCCCTCTCCTCCTCTGGTCGTGTGTCTCCTCCCTCATCTCCTCCCCGCTCCTCCTCTGGTCGTGTCTCCTCCCCCCTATCCTCCCCTCTCCTCCTCTGGTAGTGTCTCCTCCCCCCTCTCCTCCCTCATCTCCTCCCCTCTCCTCCTCTGGTCGTGTCCCGTGCGATGCGGTTTTCTCACACTGCTGTGGATTGTATCCAGAACTGGCTACTCTGTATTTCAGTTCGACTATTACACGTGGGTTTGTAAAAAGAGATGAAAAGAGGAAAACAGTACATATGGTTAGGATGTTCATCAAATATGAATAGCCCAGGTCAGTCTTTACCCTTTAACGCCATGAGCTTTGAAAGATACGTGTAATAAGAAAAGACAGGAGAGAGGAGAGTAGGTCAGCTCACAGGAAACACAATCAGGACATTATCGCTCCTCAAAAGAAGGTCGCCTGGTAAAACTCACTCCACACAGCAGCTAAATGTAGCCCCGCTCCGACGTTAGGATGAAAGGGTGAATTCACCCCTCTGCCTCCTCTTACCTCTCCTGTACACCTCAGACTCAATGGCAAAGTAGAAATCATTTAAAGTAAGGAATCCTATTTGTCTTGGTTGACACAGTATGAGATAATGCATCAATGAACAGTTTTCAAAGTCGTGTTGTTGGTGGTGCAGGATAGTTTCAGAGTTATGGTGTTTGACTTTTGTGATGGTGTTTGACCCAGTTGAAAGGTTCTTGGTGCAATTCCCAACGTCCACAGTCTGCATTCCTGAGCAAGATGCCCTTACCCCCTACCTGCTCACGATTGTAATAAAAGTAACAACATAATGTTTTGTGTGATACATAACGGTTAATTCATGGATTGAACTAACAGCTAGGGTGCTATTACGGCGCTGGTGTAACATCATGGGGTACAGGTATTAGCAGTACAAGATCTAGCAGGCCAGATCCGCTTTAGACTTCACTCCTTGACAGAAGTGTTGGATGTGTGTTCCCCTGGACATTTCTGCCCCCTCCCTGCCGCAGGTAAGATTAAGTACTCGGAGCAGGTGTACGACGCCTGCATGGATGCGTTCGACTGCCTGCCCCTGGCCGCGCTCATGAACCAGCAGTTCCTGTGCGTGCACGGAGGCCTCTCACCTGAGATACACACCCTAGACGACATCAAGAAGGTCGGTGTGTTTGTTAAATGAGTGCTTGTGAAATGTGTCTGACGTCAAATGGATGTAACCCTTTACCTGCCTCTGCCGTCAATGAATTTACAACACAAACGTTAAAGGTGACATATCATACCACCAGGTCTTGGTGTGATTAGCCGTTACGAGACGTTTTGAAACTCTGCCTCTTCTGACGTTCCAAGTGGGCGTGTCCACCTAAATGTATGCTGGATAAATCAGTCTACCAGCCTACCCAGTGGACTGTAGCAAACGTTGCTCCTCTATCCATCATACATCTAGGTGGACACATGTCGATTTTCAAAACGGCTACTAATGGGTGATCAGACCCACACCTGGTGGTATAATATGTCCCCTTTAAGGCAATGACCAGAAATGTTACTAGGTCTTGAGCAGGCAAATTGCAGGTGCAGATCCATGACCCCATGCAGGAAATGTTCGGGAACATTTGCTCTCAATCCTAAGCCCCTTTAATGTCGGTGTCTCTGAACAGAGCGTACATTTGTATGCTGAGCCTTTAACCAAACCAACCCCCTACCATTCCCCCTCTCTGTGTGTAGCTGGACAGGTTTAAGGAGCCCCCTGCCTTCGGCCCCATGTGCGACCTGCTGTGGTCGGACCCGTTGGAGGACTACGGCAACGAGAAGACCCAAGACTTCTTCACACACAACTCAGTCCGCGGCTGCTCCTACTTCTACAGGTGAGATCCGTCGTCACATGGTGTTCACACCGTCTTCACACCCTCCTCACACCCTCTTCACACCATCGTCGCCTTGTCCTCACCCACACCTGGTTCTCCCCTCGGGGTCCGTCCGTCTTAATCAAAGTTTCATCAGGAGTTCTAGTCACCGGAAAGTTTCCGGTTTGATAAAATGAATGGATTGATAGATGGATATATAGATAGATGGATGGATTAATGGATGATAGATTGGTAATAGATGGATGGATGGATGGAGGATTAGATAGATAGATAGATAGATAGATAGATAGATAGATAGATAGATAGATAGATAGATAGATAGATAGATAGATAGATAGATAGATAGATAGATAGATAGATAGATAGATAGATAGATAGATAGATAGATAGATAGATAGATAGATAGATAGATAGATAGATAGATAGATTGATAGATAGATAGATAGATAGATAGAGAGATAGAGAGATAGAGAGATAGAGAGAGAGAGAGAGAGAGAGAGAGAGAGAGAGAGAGAGAGAGAGAGAGAGGTCACTTTGGTACATTTCTCAGATCAGAATTGAAATTTGCAAAGCAGTAAGTGCATTTCTCAAAACAATGCGTTCAAATAGCAAAACACCATGGATTACCTGCAAAAGCCAGTCTCTTGCTCAAAATCCTTAGTTCATCTCTGAAAAGTAAATATCTGTTTCAATGAACATGTCAGTGCCATCAGAATGACAAGTCCTTGTGTCATTGTCTACGGATAAGACAGTCAAATTGCTTAGTCATGTTGTTAACATAACAGTGTACTCTGGAGGGATGTTCTGATGTAAACTATGGCTAAAGTTTTGAAGACAATTATTGTCAATTGTAAGTTACACCTTAGTGTATGTGGGAGATTGATTGCAAGAGAACTTTGACTGTTTGTACTGTAATTTTTTGACAGGCCATGTCATTGCTAGAAATGTGAACATAGTTCATAGTTCATAGTTCAGTTCTGTACATGCATTGCTGTAGGAATTACAGTGCAGTCATCCTACAACTCCTGAAGGATGCAGTTCCTGTCTGTTGGGCCACAAATTCTCAGACAATGTAACATTGTGTTGTGCTCCAGCTATACTTGCCAGTTCATGGTTCAGGAGATGCACCTTTGAGCTATTCCAGTACTGGTTGATCGTTGGTTGATCTAACACTTCACACATTTCCCTTCTTTAGAGAAAGTCAAGATTCACGTGGTAACAATTGGCCAATTCAGGACATATTTATAAAAAAAGAACAAAAAAAAGAGTCTAATGCCAGTGTATAGAAATGTATAGAAAATATACTTGACATATTGTGACAACTTGTTCAACCATTTTGCATGTAAAGACTTATGCAATGAACTAATACCTAAATGTTGTGGGGGTGAGACTATTCCATAGAGACCATTACAATACATTTTGATCAATATGACATAAGCAATTGATAATGTAGGAAAGAGCAGAGAATTGTACATAATCATGTGCATGGATGTACCAAAGCATTTGCAACGTGTTCAAATAAATGAGAAACTGTTTTTTTCATGTGCACAAGTGACACAATGATTTGAAGATTGAACAGGTAGTTTTGAGAATTTCAATTCTGATCTGAGAAATGAACCAAAGCGACTGAGAAAAACTGTAATGGATGATAGCTGGGTGATAGATGGATGGCTGGATGGATAGTTTTGTCCAAACTTTTGATGCGGTATCTCCTTTGGTACATCCATGCACATGATTATGTACAATTCTCTGCTCTTTCCTACATTATCAATTGCTTATGTCATTTGAGAATTTCAATTCTGATCTGAGAAATGAACCAAAGCGACTGAGAAAAACTGTAATGGATGATAGCTGGGTGATAAATGGATGGCTGGATGGATAGTTTTGTCCAAACTTTTGATGCGGTATCTCCTTCATTAAGTTGCTTGCTGGTGGGAATGTCCTGACCTATATAACCACATGTGGGAACACACACACACACACACACACACACACACACACACACACACACACACACACACACACACACACACTGTTCTACACACCCACACACACACACACACACACACATTCACATCCGC
The DNA here is from genome assembly GCF_031168955.1 of Gadus macrocephalus. Classification (NCBI taxonomy): domain Eukaryota; kingdom Metazoa; phylum Chordata; class Actinopteri; order Gadiformes; family Gadidae; genus Gadus; species Gadus macrocephalus. The sequence goes on from NC_082388.1 coordinate 11,363,307, forward strand.
ACACACAGTGGGCACTTAACACATCATTATGGGTGCATTCCCCAAAGTAATAGATAAAAGTGGCCGCAAAACTAGGTTGGCATCTCTATATAAGTACAATCACTGCAGTGCCACAGTACTTATACTGCAGTAGGTCATACTACGTAACGCAGTACTTATACTGCAGTAGGTCTCAGTATATTAGATAATGCAGTACTATTACTGCAGAAGCTTATACTACAGAATGCAGTACTATTACTGCAATACACAGTACTTTCGTGGCAAGAGGAAATACTCCGTAATGCAGTGCTAATACTACATACCAAAGTGCTATTACTGCCGTAGATCATACTATATAGCACAGTACTATCAATGCAAAAGGTCATCCTACCTAACACAGTACTATTACTGCAGTAGTTCATACTATATAACACAATACTATCAATAAAGCAGGCAATACTACATAAACAGTACTATCAATGCAGTAGTCCATACTACATAGCACTGTACTACCAATGCAGTACACTAGGTCATACTACATAACATACTGCCAATGCAGTACAATAGGTCATTCTGCATAACAAAGTACTGTCAATGCAGTAGGTCATACTGCATAACGCAAAACTATAGCTGCAGTACACAGTACTTTCACCTTAGTAGGCAACAGTACGTAAAACAACACTGTCCCTGCAGTACACGGATGTATAACCACAGTAGGTCGAGCTCCACCACATGCACACTGCAGTACACGGTACTATCTCTGCAGTACACAGTACTATTCCCGCAGCGGGTCATACTGTATAACAGAGTATTCTCTTGAAAGCTACAGAGCCCGATAGCTCTGCTGGCGTTCATCCAGTTTGGCTAGTCATAGACCATCATATTTTAACACATTCCCTCTCAGCGTTTAAAATTCACGTTCAGGCCGGTTGAGTTGTTATGTAAGCAGCGGAGAAAGCGTTTTGTAATAACTTTAGCGTTACTGTATTCTCTGGCTACCGCAGGATGCTTCAGGCCTGTGGAGAATATACTGTGTGTAGGTTCTGCTATGATTTCTTATGTCTTTCATTATTTCTTCCTTTTGGTTTCCTTTTTCCTTTGTGTCTTTCTTTCTTTATTTCTTTGCTACCTTCCTTGGAAATCATACTGCAGCATTTCTCAGTAAAAAATTGCCTGTAACCAAACAACATCATTTGTAATATCGCAATGAACATTCACAATAACTAACAAGACAGCCGCTCACCATATTTCGGGGAAATGGTTACAGCAGTACAGCTTTCAATATTGTCATAACATCACATCCATTCAATGATTCCCACAGAGTCAGAGTATCATGCACTGCTCTAAGAATACCAAACCTTTCCTCACCCTCGGTCTCACCCTCTTCCTTGTCTTTCCCTCGCTCTCCCTCTCCCTCTCCCTCTCTATCTCTCTGTGTGGGTGTATCTCACTGACAACATTTACATCAACACAAATTACTCTGAAAGAGCTTTGATCATCAATATATTTGATGATATATATTACCCGTTCATGAATCCAGCACTTTAATCACCTACACCATATAAAACAATAGTCAAAATCAACATTACTAACCATGTCATGATGACACCATCATCCAATGGGCTTGTAGGGAATCGTCATGTGACCTCTTGTTTTAGTTCTAATAGGAAGAGGCAGTATGCCGTACAGCGTCACAAGGGCGAGAGCGTTGTCTCGGCAGGCAGCACAGGGCGGGTCGAGTTGTTTTTCTCCCAGCGTAAACCCCCCAGCGCCTGAATATTTAAAAGCTCTTGTGAAACTTTGATGTGACTGGGTGGCACTGACTCCAAGGAAGGGAAGGGGGAGGGGCATGTTGCAGGATAGGACAGAATGGAAGGGAGGGTCAAAGTAAAGCGTTGCACGATAGCTTTTGTTTAATGTCTAAGGGAGCACATTTAATATTATATGATACAAATAAGGAGAGGCTTTTATTCAAAGTGAATTTTTTATTTAGAGACATTGAGGTGCAAGTAGGAGTTAAGGGGCGCCTTTGCACATGAAGGACATCGGGAATCGAACTTGGTAGCTTCCGGCTGGGAGTCGAAAAGCCAAAACACTGCACCATCCTGCCCCCATTCCATTCACTAATGTTCAGGAATCATTACGAAAAAATACTTATTCGTCCAGTCATATTCGACGAGCAGCCAGCCAATGGGAAGGGCGTATTCACCCAGGAAAAAGTCCAACCAAGGCTGTCTGAACCAATGGCGTCCTCTGTCCCCACAGCTACCCGGCGGTCTGTGAGTTTCTGCAGAGCAACAACTTGTTATCAGTGATCCGCGCGCATGAGGCCCAGGATGCTGGGTAGGTCCACGCGCACACACACACACACACACACACACACACACACACACACACACACACACACACACACACACACACACACACACACACACACACACACACTTACACACACACACGCACTTACACACATGCATTCACAAACACACATGCGCACACACAGACACAATCTCTCACGCATATACACGCTAACACGGACACACATACATGCACACAAACACACACAAACACACTAACCCACATATCAGCACGCTAACACACTTACAGTCACACGTACACACACACACAAACACACACACATGCACACTAACACGTACACATTGACACACACTCTAACACACACTTAGACATAGCGACTCAATAATTGCACAGTAGAATAAAAGTCTATGAAAAGTAAATGTGTCCTGACAATATTTCATCTCGCTATCCAATTGTAAATTTTATAACAAAAACATGAATCCCATTGCTAACCGTGTGTCCAAAACAAAGAAGGCCTCATATTCACGCCTGTAATATTCCATCTCTGTATAAAAGATAAATCATAATAACTGTGAATTGAATATAATAATTGTGAATTATACAATGATAACATGAACCAATAACGGCAAGCTGGTGACTGGATGAAAAGCATGAATATAAATCTTATATATCTATATATGTTGTTGTGATGGTAGTTACCGGATGTACCGCAAGAGCCAGACGACTGGCTTCCCTTCACTCATCACCATCTTCTCCGCTCCCAACTACCTGGATGTTTACAACAACAAAGGTCAGACACACTCTGTTTGTGCTGTACTCTTTGGATTGTAGAGCAAAACATAGAATCGTTAACTCTGCTCTTATTATGCATTTTTATAATTGATTTATACACCTGTTACACTCCCTTGTCCTTATCGTGCTTTTCTGATGTACCACAACCTTAGACAGCATTGTATTATTTATTATAATTATTATAAATGATCGTAGAAGCAGCCAGTTGGAGTAGTAACAGTGTAGGCCCTCATAGTCATTGCAGCCTGGTTGTCGTCAGGAGCTACAAAGCAATCTCTTCAAACAAACGTCTGTTCCAGTTACATTTGATTGTGTTGAGTCCGGTTCCGTTTTGTCCGGTTCTGTGGCTGTGTCCTGGTTTCCATGGAGATGTGGATGGTGAGCGTGGGTGGGGGCTGTCGGGATCGCTGACTGTGCATGTGGCTTAATATCTCTCGATATAACGGCGTCATCCTGGACTTACTGGCGCCATCTGGTGGCGATTCGTTTGCAAATTGTACACTATTGCTCGTCTAGGGCCTCCTATTATACGTGTTAAAAAACAAAATAATATTTTAGAATGAAAATGTGTGATAAATCTTTTACATATAACTGTGTTGTACATATATATATTATATATAATGTTTGTTTTCACTGTCCGTCCCCTGCTCTCTCTGTAGCCGCTGTTCTCAAGTACGAGAACAACGTAATGAACATCAGACAGTTCAACTGCTCCCCGCATCCCTATTGGCTGCCCAACTTCATGGACGTCTTCACTTGGTCCCTCCCCTTTGTTGGAGAGAAAGGTATAGATTACCACTGAATCCATCAATCATTTGATAGTGTTTTCAGATAAAACAATGAAGTTACCAATGAGCCAAGACTCAACTCAAATTCTAGTTTTGTAATTAACTGAAACAGAGAAAGCTACAGGATATTTGCATTTATGAAGCAACAAACTAGCTAATTTTTACCGGACAGGATTGCACATATGATTTAAAGAGAAAAAGACCTGTGTGACAGCGACCTAACTTGTGTGTGTGTGTGTGTCCTTCAGTCACAGAGATGCTGGTCAACGTGTTGAGTATCTGCTCCGACGACGAGCTCATGAACGACGAGGAGGAGATCTTCGACGGTAAGTGTCGAGGAAAAACTCATCCTGATAATAATATCCCAAATGCTACAGACCTTGTTCACATTGCTACGAGCTGATTCACCCGGCCTTTGTATAAATGAAACTTGCACCTTAAAAATGCTCCCTTCCTCTCCAATGAAGGGTTTCATGTTAGTTAGCATTCACAGCTGTGCATTTATATTTAGTGGACTTTGCTGACGCTTTTATCCAAATAATCCATTCATTCACACATAGGGCAGAGGCAACCACGCAGGGTGACAGCAAGCGGGTCAGGAGCAGTGAGGGTTAGGCAGTTACGGTCACAAGTCAACCCGCTCTACCTCCTGAGCTACTGCCGCCCAACAACGCAATAAAGTTAACTATAGCAACGAAGTCCGATACTGAGACCATGCCAATCTCCTGACTTCTTTATCTTGTCGATTCCTTTGGTTGTCTTGCACTCTGCCAGACAACACTGCCCCTGATGTGAAAGGTTCCCAGTAAGAATCATGTACATCCATTGTCTCGCTGAGGGTGCTCAGTAAATACTGCCTCAGTGTCTTCCATGGCCATTGAATCAAATACTTTGTTGTTAAGAAGTGTCAATTGGTTCTTTGACACTAACTTACTTATTACTACAATAAATCATTTTGCATCAGTAAAAACTTAACTCAAACTCCTTAATACTCAAACGTGCTATGATGTGTTGTGTTGTGCTGTGATGTGCTGTGTTTTGTGGAGATTTGTTGTGTTGTGATGTGTTGTGATGGGGTTGTGATGTGTTTCTATGTTATGATATGTTGCTATGGGTTCTGATGTGTTGTGTTGTGTTGTGATGTGTTGTGTTATGATATGTTATGATATGTTGTGATGTGCTATGATGTGTTGTGATGTGTTGTGATGGGGTTGTGATGGGTTTCCATGTAATGAAATGTTGCTATGGGTTGTGATGTGTTTCTACGCTATGATATGTTGTGATGGGTTAGGATGCATGCATAGTGATGTTATGCTAATTGTTTTGCAGCAAACGCCGCCGCAGCCCGCAAGGAGGTGATCAAGAATAAGATCCGAGCCATCGGGAAGATGGCCAAGATGTTCTCTGTGCTCAGGTGAGAGAGACAGAGAGGAACAGAGAGAGGGAAAGAGAGAATGAGTTGGTGTGCTTGTTTGTTGTGTGTGTGCCTGTGCAGCAGGTCTGTGTGTTCGGGTTCGGGTCAGGCTGTCGTAGTTGGGCTTAGGTCATGTTTTCGAATTTATCATGGTGGTATTGGTGCAGCTGACTGTGTGTGCTTGCATTCATGCGTTATTTCTGTGTTTTTGTGTGTGTGTTTGTGTTTGTGTGTGTGTGTGTGTGTGTGTGTGTGTGTGTGTGTGTGTGGCTGGTGTGTGCACACGTGTGTGTGTGTGTGTGTGTGTGTGTGTGTGTGTGTGTGTGTGTGTGTGTGTGTGTGTGTGTGTGTGTGTGTGTGTGTGTGTGTGTGTTGTGTGTGTGTGTGTGTGTGTGTGTGTGTGTGTGTGTGTGTGTGTGTGTGTGTCTGCATGTGTGTGTGTGTGTGTGTGTGTGTGTGTGTGTGTGTGTGTGTGTGTGTGTGTGTGTGTGTGTGTGTGTGTGTGTGTGTGTGTGTGTGTGTGTGTGTGTGTGTGTGTGTGTTGCCTGTGCTTGCGTGTATGTATGTGTGTATGTTGCAGTACGGGTACTGAGTCCATCACTGTGGTTGTTTTGTTCCAGGGAGGAGAGTGAGAACGTGCTGACCCTGAAGGGCCTGACGCCCACTGGCATGCTGCCCAGCGGTGTCCTCGCTGGGGGGGCACAGACCCTGCAGAGCGGTGAGACACCACCACCACCACCATCACCTCCACCTCCAGAACATGTCCCTTATATACAGTCTGTATACAAGGGGTTAGGGGTTAGAGCTGCTGCACAGCCACAACCACCACCGCTTATACACAGCACTCCTTTCTGTGTCTCTACCTCGCTCGCCCTCTACCTCTCCCTCTCTTTGTCTCTAGCTCTCTGACCGGCTGTCTGTGTCAATTCAGTACAAGTCGATGAATTTCCCCAGTAAAAATCGACAGGCAATGCTCTCTGCCTCCATTCCTCTAGCTCTCTAGCCAAAACGGAGTACAATTAATATTTTCACATTTAGTGAGCATAGTGT
>NC_082388.1:11369748-11394748 GCF_031168955.1 Gadus macrocephalus
CTCTCTTGTCTTTTTCTCTGTCTCTCTGACTCTCTCTGTCTATGTCTCTATCTCTCGACTCTCTCTCTCTCTCTTATCTCTCGCTCACATTCTCTCTCTCTCTCTCTCTCTCTCTCTCTCTCTCTCTCTCCTCTCCTCTCTCTCTCTCTCTCTCTCTCCTCTCTCTCTCTCCCTCTCTCTCCCTCTCTCTCTCTCTCTCTCTCTCTCTCTCTCTCTCTCTCTCTCTCTTCTCTTTCTCTCTCTCTCTCTCTCTCTCTCTCTCTCTCTCTCTCTCTCTCTCCTTCTCTGTCTCCATTTATGTAAAAACAATCTCAGAAATTGAATTATAACAAATATGTCAACTATTGCTAAGTGAGAGTTTCATTCTTGGCTTATCGTATAGATCTAGCCTGCTCAGTGCATTCAGCTCAGCCTGTTTGAAGGCATTTACATGTCTTGTTTTAAATGAACCCTTTCCTCCTACTCCTCCTCTTCCTCCTCTCCTCATCTCCTTCTCTCCTCTCCTCTACAGCCACTATCGAGGCCATAGAAGCGATTGAGCCAGAGCCAGAAGACTCAGAAGGTAAATATGTTGTTTTCGAGTCAAAATGTTCCGTCTATACAGCTTTTTCCAAAACCGCTATCCATCCACACTGAACAGTCAGCTAAAACCTTTTCTCATTCCAAGACCACTTGAGCTGGATGACATTATAATTGAGTTTAATGTGTTTAGGGACGACAACAGACACAGACACATTATATTATTTGTGCGACAAGTCATTAGAATGCATTGCATTATATAACTTGTTACGTAGTTTATGCTATGGGCAATACCTGTCCCTAGATAAGATGAGATCTGACCAATGTTCTAACATAAATACAACAGTTAATATACAAAACAATAAAAAAAATGCCAGCTGATGTCTGCATGCCATTTGAAGTCTACTTCATTGTTTTCGGTAATGAAGAAACTGGCTAAACAAAGCCAAAACGGAGTACAATTAATATTTTTCACATTTAGTGAGCATAGTGTGGCCTAACTCTCACTGGTTTGTTTCCTTTCTCTCTCTATATCTCTCTCTATGTGCCTTCCTCTCTATGTCTCGTTCAATCTCTTTGTCTCTTTTTCCCATCTCTCTCTCGCTCTTCCCCTCGCTCTGTATGTCTCCCTCTATCTCCCCTTCCCTTATCTACATCTCTCTCTCAATGAGTTTTCTCTCTCTATGTCTATCTTTGTCTATTTCTCTCCCTCTCTGACTCTCTCTCTCCCTCTCTCTCTCTCTCTTCCCTCTCTCTCTCTCTCTCTCTCTCTCTCTCTCTCTCTCTCTCTCTCTCTCTCTCTCTCTCTCTCTCTCTCTCTCTCTCTCTCTCTCTCTCTCAATGTGTTTCTCTCTCTATGTCTCTCTATATTTGTCTATTTCTCTCTCTCTCTGACTCTCTCTCTCTCTCTCTCTCTCTCTCTCTCTCTCTCTCTCTCTCTCTCTCTCTCTTTCTCTCTCTCTCCCTCTCTCTCTCTCTCCTTCTCTACCCGCCAGGGCGTGGCTTCTCGCTGAAGATCAACAGCTTTGCGGAGGCCAAGGGTCTGGACCGTATCAACGAGCGCATGCCCCCCCGCCGGGAGGGCGGCGGCCGCGTCGTCGTCGTCGCGGGCAGCAAGACCATCGCGCCGGAGGCCAACGGCACCGACGACGGCAGCGGGCTGGAGTGACGACCGCGCGGTCGCTGCTGCTGCTGCTGCTGCCGCCGCCGCCGCCACAACGCCGCTGCTGCCGCGCGGTTGCCGCGGTGTTTGCGTCGCTGTTGTTTGAGAACCCTCAGAACCCCCTGTGCTGCCTGACGCGCTACGCCGCAGCACTTATTACAACGCCTCAGAGAACCCAGACAGAAACCAAAACGGGCGGACAGAACACTCACACACTCTCTCTCTCTCTCTCTCAAAAACCTAGAAACCCATCAAACTTATTTAGAGAATATACACATACAAAACAACCTTGCATCTGGCCACTGCGTGGATACGAGGCCAAGCTTTGACGACCTAGTCCTCTTATCGGGGCCTGAGGAGCCAATAGGGGCTATGGAGGTGGATTGTGATTGGCTGGAGGGCTGCGGTTTGTCTGTTGGATGGCTCACTGATTCGCTAGAGACGACAGAGTGACCGGAATTCCACACGAGTTCTCTCAACTGTCAGGCAAACATAAGAACCCATGAATCATCTCACCATTTCATCCACTGTTTACTAAGATCATCGACAAATTTGTGTCATCTGGAGAAAAGAAAAGAAAATTGTGTTATTATTATTGCGCATCTTTTGATAGTATTGTTAAATATAACTGGAAGAAAAAAAACTTGAGTACCATTGAGGACTGTGTACCTTTTGCAACGTGAAGTCAGAACTTACCAGAGGACTGAAATTGATTGATTTTTTTTCTGGTAGGATGGCACTAATGTATGAGGGAAGAGGCCATTGAGCATGTTTTACAGTCTGTGACCAGTCCACCAAAACAAAACTGCCAAGGTGTCGAACCCGCACCCTCTCTCTCACTAGAGTGGCTATCAAATCTGTGCTCTGCTGTTGCTCTCAACGTCCCTCCATCGTCATCAGCCTCACCGACATCATCATCATCAGAGAAAGGGTGAAGTGGGCCTGATTCGTACCCTCGGTTCACCAGTCCCTGATAACCTGCTAGAGAAACCCCCTGTGATTGAGTTCCTCTTCTGCCTCTGAAGAAGTTAAACATTTCAGCGGGTCTAGTTTTTCCTCTGCTGTTTGGAGAGTTGGCCACAAGGCCCAACCAATCAACTGCTTTGCCCAGGCCAAAGGAGGAGTTCCTAAGCTTTGAAGTGATTGGAAGTGTTGTGGACACAACCTCCCCTCTCCTCCTTTACTTTTCTCAAGAAGAAGAAAGAATCCGATCAGTGTTCCTTCTTGAATGAGGGCACATTTGGACAAGCTACGGAAAAATTACAACGCCATACTCTAGATGCTTGGCTCTGACGCAAACCAGAAAGACATTCTGGGGTTTCAACTGAAATTTGTGAATGTATAAAAACCTAAACATAAAATACGAAAGCTATGACCCTGGTACCAACCACTACCTGCGTCGCTTCTGCTGCGTAGCGTCCGAAGTAAAAAGAAAAGGGGGAGTTTGGGCATTTCCTGTCATGTGATGCACTGACTTTTTTCAGAGGCTTTTAATGCACTTCAAAGTTTTGATGATATTTTCAAAGAATACTCATTCTAATTATTTATTTAGACTAATTTAATATCAATAATCATGACCTCCAAATGCAACGAGACTTGAGGATCTTGGAGGACCTTTATCACAGGAAATAAAATAAAAAGCGTGCACTTCGATAATTACCTTATGGAAATACAATTCAACTACGTTTCAAATGGAAAATATATATGATAATATATATGTTTCAGAACTTGAACTCCATAAAGTTTATTTTTACTGCATGTTTGTTTGTTTTGAGTTTGCTCTGATAGTGAATAGAGAATAATGAGAGAGTATATTCATCTGAAAATAGTAGCCTTCCCTCGATAAACGGTCAGCAATGGCTGGGTTTAGTTTTCTCCTAAAATATCAGGACGTACTTTGGCTATGAAGCCGTTAAGGGAGCTACCTACTCATTCACAGTCCCACCTCATCTAAGATACTATATGCTACACCCTAAAACGCCGCAAGGGGGTGCTAAAGTTACAGAGACAAGAGACACAGAACTGCAGCAAAAATACAACAATACACAAACATTTAAATACGATGCTATTAAGAAATACATAGAATATGGGACACTGGAAGGGTTTTCATCTCTGAGGAATACGCAAAAATGACACATGCTGCCACATACATTTTTAGAATTTCCAGCAGTGAATATTTTTTGTACTTTATATTTCATCTTTCTATTTAATCACAGAAGTATATTAATTGTAACGATGAACAATTATGAAAAACAGTGGTTTTTAACACAGCATCTACGGTATGGAACGCATCAACGCATGCAATCAAGTTCCTAATTGTAATGTGATATTCTAATTGTGATAATTGTGTTTCAAAATAGTAAAACTTGAATTATTTTCTTTTTGAACTATATTTGTAAAGTTATATCTGTCTTGGTTTTTTATACATGTTTTTATGGCTTTTTTTTCTTTTTCTTTCGTTGAAATATTATTTATTAATTTATTTTTAATTATGTAGGACTATTTATTCATAACCAATGTTTTTTCATATCATTCTGTATATGGGGAAACACAAGTTTGAGGTTTAACGCCTTACGTTCTCTTCTTTGGTTGTTTTGGTATACACAGGTTGTTGAATAGTGTGGAACAACATACTCTCAGTGAAGCGCAACATGCCACTGCATGAAGCATGGTTTTCAAACGTAAACAAACGAAACACGAAGAGAAAATCATGCGTCTCACATACCTTTGAGCAAAAATGCTATATTTGGAATATATTTATTGCTGATATTCTTAATATTCTTAAGCTTATGGTTACCTTTTTGTTTCACTGTTTACTGGTTACTGCATGGAATACATGCATATTTAAAACACTCATGGATTCTACTGTATTTTGATTTTTCTTACTGTATATCTCTGGGAATATTAGTTTTGGCATTTGACTTCCTAATAAATACACACATTATAAGCATGCCCTATGGGACAAATCACGTTTTTTACTCTTGAATAAAATATGCATGAAAAAATGGTTTTGCAATGTTGTGTTTTTTTCTTACATGATAAGACAAATGGTTAGCAATGTTCACATGTATCTCAACAGTGAAACCCAATGAATTTACTGAAGAACAGCCACCAAATCCCAGACAATCACAAACCTTTTTTTACAATGATGGTATACAAGAGCATATGCTTATAACTGGAACATAAATTGGACAATTGTATACAGAGTTGAGAACAGTTTAGCTCTTTGTATTAAGTCTAATACAAAGGTTACATGAAAAGAAAGGTCACTTTGACACTCAAGCACGTGTTAGTCAAAATTATTTCATTATTTAGTTATTTATCTTCATGTTTGAATGGACATGGGTTGCAATTACATAATCATTTATTATATTAATAAATACAAATAATCATAATAATATTAGATGTATAACAACTATGTAATAGCTCAGCATTCAACTTTAAGTGGGTAAAAAATGCTGTAATTCCCATGAAACCTCCAAGTCATCAATAATGGAGGAAAAAGATGTACATTATGAAGGATGAAAATGCAGATTACGTTGTCCTCCGGATGTGACGTTGCAGCGTCTGGCCGCTCTTCCAGCTGATAGCTCGGCTGCTCACCATGGTAGCCCACCTCAAGATACCATAACACAGTGGAAAGACCCTTAGCGATTATCGCATTAGCTTGCCTTTATTTATTTATGTGTTTGCGGCTAAAAATGACACATCTCGTCCCGAGTACAGCGGACGTCACTACAGGCTGACCCGATAAAGCGAGACGTTTGTTGGTGTGGAATTGCGGGCTATATAACATATTGGCAGGGTCTAGTATAGCAAAGCCACTGCTGTCCTTTTGCCGTCTACTTGCTCTCAGATGAAGCTAACGGGCTAGCCTTGCTACGGAGCGCCGTCTTGACACATGATACGGACGCCCTTTGCGGAGGCACCCCGTTACTCGCAAGGCGAGACATTGGATCAGCAGAAATAACCCTCCTATAAAACTATGATCATCGACAAACAAGAGGCCGACCGGCTGATCGAGAAGGCGAAGCTGTGCCTGCGGTCCGGACGCAAAGAGAAGGCTCTCCAGCTGCTCTACGAAGCCCAGAAGATCTACCCCAGCACCAGGGCCAGAGGTAAAATTAGCCTTGGGCCATACACACTCTCAGATTTACACCTGTTTATTTCCACCCAACTCAGCAATTAATGTCGAGGCAATCATGCTCTGTGTGGAGAATAAAATGTGATTACTCAACGTTATAACAAAATAATTATTGTGCATTTGCTATACTGTTTTAGATAATATGTTTTTGCATTCACACCCTTCGCTCTTTAGAAGACAACGCGTAGTCATAGTATTGAAAGGAAATATAACGTTATCGTCTATTTAAAGGAGTTGCTTTGACGCAGATCCCCGTTAGATGTTCAGTTTTCAGTTGACATATTAACAGCAGGTTTTGTTTCTTTCTATGTCGAGCAGTTTCTTTCCTTTAATAGATGTGAATAACTCACACATTCTCTTAATAAGTAGCTTGCTGTGCTCCTTGTGTGTAATTCAAGTATGCAATACACAGCGATACTTGCGGTTCAGTACAAGGCCAGTTGGATAACAAATGACAATCACCCTTGACCCTGTGCTCTGTGTGTTCCTTCAGTGCTAATTGATGCCATCTTGAGGAACGGCTTCACTGGATCTCCTCCAGACGACCAGGTTCCTCCCCCGTCCGGCTGGCGGGACCAGGACTTTGGGACCAGAGATGGAGAGGGAGGAGGAGGAGGTGGAGGAGGAGTAAGCGGGGACGAGAAGAAGAGTTACACCGAGGAGCAGCGCCAAGGTGTTCACAGGTGTGCACTTCAACCACGGATGCACACACACACACAAACGCACACACAAACGGCACACAAACACACACTCACACACACCGACACAAATACACACAGGATTTATGTTACTCTGTCTGAGCCTTTCGGCAAACGCGACAAACCATTGTCAATGCTAAATAAGGGTTTGTGTACAGTTATATTATTGAAATAAACATAAAACACACGTTTCATGAAACCACGTGTCTCAGCATGTGGAGTCACCTGTAGCAAATAGCGTCCTCAGGAGGATTGGAGGCCGTGATGAAGGGATCAGAGCATCAGGTCGCCGCTCCCACAGTCAACATGGGAGCGGGTTTCTTTGCTAAAACTGCAAAACAAAAAATGACCCAACAAGCAAACGTCTGAAATGCCGTGAACTTGCAGGATAAAGAATTGTAGGGACTTCTATGAGATCCTGGGCATTGCCAAGACTGCCAGTGATGAAGACCTGAAGAAGGCCTACAGGAAGCTGGCACTGAAGTTTCACCCGGACAAGAACTGTGCCCCCGGAGCCACAGACGCATTCAAAGGTATCACAAACCAAACCACTATCATGCTCATTCACAACAATTGTTCTCCTGGTAACACATGGTAATACATGCCTACCACACATCATCTTTCAATCATTTTTATCCGTGGGACATTTGCATAATATATAACAAAGACATCTAACTAACTATCAAGAAAGTGTATACTGTTCACAAAAATGTACAGATCGGTGTACATTTTTTTCCTGATTGGTATTAAGTTACAGCCAAGCATGTTTACCGTTGACTTATATCTGTAACAAATATATTTGAAATATCTAAAATAAAAAATCCCTAAAATCCCTGCGACCCCTGGTGTTTCAATAGCTTAGCTTTTCTGTCTTCAAACCATGTTTCTAAACCCATCCAACACGCCCCCCCCCCCCGACCCACCAGCCATCGGGAACGCGTACGCCGTTCTGAGTAACCCGGAGAAGCGGCAGCAGTACAACCAGTACGGCGAGCAGCCCCACCCGGGCGCCGGCCCCCCGACGCAGACGGCCCAGGCCCGCAGCGCCCGCTACCGCAGCTTCAACCGGGACTTTGAGGCCGACATCAGCCCCGAGGAGCTCTTCAACATCTTCTTCGGTGGGAGGTTCCCTACAGGTAGGAGGGGGCCGGGGCTGGAGGTGGGGGGGGGGGGGGGGGGGAGGTGTGGTGAGGTCATGGTTGTTGTATTACATGTATGTAGGGAAGACAGTGTAGTGGCTCTTATCGCTAGCTCCGGCTGAAAGGGTCTGGCCCTCACCAGACCCTTTCACCTTCCTTGAGGCAGACGCCCTAACCCCTTGATGACATTTATCAAAAATAAAATCACTGTCGCTTTGGATGGAAGTGTCTACGAAGTGACGACTGCCGACCTCTATTACATTTCAAGATACGTGAGACCTGTATTATGTAAAAAATGTATGTTTTCTCTGTATATCTTGCCTGAATGCATCAGTTGGTACATGCACATGTGTTTATGCATGCATTTTGTTTGTGTGTGTGTGTGTGTGTGTGTGTGTGTGCTTGTGTGTGTGTGTGTGTGTGCTCTCAGGAAACATCCATGTCTACACCAATCAGGGTGCTTCCTACTCCCAGTTCTACCAGCCGCGCCGTCGGCGGGCCTTCGAAAGGCGGGAAGAGGAGCCGGATGCGAACGCCAGCCAGGTGAGGCGGTCGTCATGACGATCAACCTGGGAGCCAGGCTTTCTCAATCAGTGAAGCTTTTATTTGTATGGCGCTTTTCATGCAGAATTGCTTTAAAAAGTGACTTGTAAGGGAAACAACACAATAATAAGAGTTCTCCTAAAGATAAACCTCAGGTTGATTCATACAAATTAAGGTGACACACTAATGGGTTAGAAGAAAGCTGAACTTGAAAGGGTATGTTTTAAGATTTAGTTGTAAACATATTAACTGATTGTGATGCATTGCAGATGAAATGCTGCCTCTCTTTCTGTCTGTCTCTTTCTTGTTCTACATCTTCTGTATCTCTCTCTCTCTCTCTCTCTCTCTCTCTCTCTCTCTCTTGTTCACACTCTTAGGCCCAATCCCATTTCCACCCCTTACCCCTTCCCCTTTCCCCTCCCCCTTGTTTTGAAGGGGTAAGGGGAAGGGGTAAGGGGTAAGGGGTAGAAATGGGATTGGGCCTAAACCTCTCTCGTTCTCTCCCTCTGTCTCTGGTCAGAACACGTTCACAGCGTTCCTGCAGCTGCTCCCAGTGTTGGTGTTGATCCTCATCTCCGTGTTCACCCAGATGATGGCCACGAACCCCCCTTACAGCCTCTTCTACAAGCCGTCAGTCCCCCGCGCTGCTCTCCCACCCACCGCACGCCAGCCCTAACACACACCCCGGGCTCCCGGCCCCAAGTCTGGTCCACAGAGGGCCATAACAGTATTAACTTATAGCACAGCAAACACACCCAAATCTAATCTAATTTAGATGGATCCATTTGTGTGTCATTGGTGTGTGTGTGTGATTATTTAATTTGATTATATGCGTGTTCATTTAATTGTGTGTCTGTGTGTTTTTATTTTTTGTGTGTGTTTGTGTTTAGTTGTTTTTGTCTGTGTTTATCTGATCGTGTGTGTTTGTTTATTTCATTTGCGCGTATGTATTTTTTTGATTGCGTCTTTGTTCCCAGGGCGATGGGCCTGGTGGTGTCAAGGGAGACCCAGCACATGGGCGTGCCATACTACGTTGACAAGAGCTTTGAGAAGGAGTACCGGGGAGAGTCCCTGGACGAGCTGGAGAAGACCATCGAGAGCGATTACATCGACCACCTGCAGACCAGCTGCTGGAAAGAGAAGCAGCAGAGTGCGTCTGGAGCTCATGCACGCCGCGGGGGCCCTACTCATGCACCATTCCAAAGCCCTCATGCACTTATTGGGCACTTCTGGTGTCATACTGAACACTGCACATGCAAGAGTATGCATTAATCGTGCAAAGCTCAAGCAAAACGTGTGCACTAGTGCAAAAGTCTTGCTACGACAGGGTTTCCAGTGGTTCTTCTTAAACAGGAAACAGAATGTCTGAGCGAGCGAGTTAGGGTGGACTCAGTGGATTACAGATAACACCAACAAGCTCCAAAATGTATCTTATTATCCATTTATAAAAAATAATTGAACTATTTAGTGGTCAGAGACCCCTCTGGTTTCCTCATTGAATTAAATAACTCTAATCGACACCATCTCCTCTCCCTCTCTCTCTCTCTCTCTCTCTCTCCCTCATTACTCCCTCTCTCCCTCCCTCTCTCTCAGAGTCAGACCTGGCCAACCTGGGCCAGCTGTACAGAGACGACCGGCTCAAGCAGAAAGCAGAGTCCATGCGCCTGGACAACTGTGAGAAGCTCAACCGCTTCATCGGACGGCAGAGGGGCGATTAAAGTCGTGGAACACGAAAAGAAACAAGAACAAGGCTGGCTTCATTTGTCAGGTTCGTCTTGGGATTAGGAAAGTCTTTTTTTTTTGTTTTATTTAAAGAATCAAAAGGACTGGAGAAGAAAGTCGGATTTACGAGAAATGATACGGATGAATGATGGATTTTTGAGAAAGCGTTTTTGGTTTGGTCGGCCATGTTTGCAGACAGCTGGTGTTTTCCTTTTCCAGTTTGAGGGAAGAGAAGTGTCTGGCAGCCTTGGGGGGGATTTGAAGGGGAAAAAGGAAAAAGGGGGAAACGCTCGCTGGTGGCAACAGCGGTACACTGTAGGCTTTGTACTTTCTTATATTAAGGATCTCTTAGGGGCTGAAATGTCCGGAATGTTCTGGGGCTTTTTTCCACACGATCATGTCCGTGTCCCTAACGGTAGTTCTTCTAACCAACTGACATAATATCCAGATTTATTTATTTATTTAACTTATTTTATTGTAGTCCTGTGATTGAGCTAATTTAAAAGAAGTAGTGTTTCATATATATCGTGTATGAAGTAACATAAAATTGCCACTACTGTGACTGTTGATTCTGTACTATACCAATGCAGAACTTGTACTTGTTAACATGAAATTAGCTTGACAAGTATAAATAATTTCCCCTGGTTTCTTTCATGTATTAGGACCGTGTAGTTGAAAAGGTAGTGAACATAGCATAATTTAAACAAACACATTATATCATGTGTTTGTTTATTTTTACGCTAACATATTAATATATTGTTCTTGGTTAAAAGGCTTGCACCTTCCAAAAAAAAATACTAATGTATAAGCTGTTGTTTTGTCACCCCTATGATACATTATATGTCATCCTTAATATGTTCACTTTTTGTTAAGATTTAACCATTCAACGTTCTACTGTAAAGGGTTAGCCAAAATTATACGTTTTCTAATGTTTCGCTAATGGTATAAATGTAACGATTCTTAAAAGATGGCTACTGTAGCTTGGTTGTCACAAGCAGGTACCGGTACTCTGTCCCATCTCTTCACCTCACTGTTTAATTTGGGAGATCTGACTTTCCGGAAACTCCTGATGGTCATGCATGTTCACACTTCAACAAGGATAGAAAAATTCTTTCTCTGAAAAAAATGACTGGAATGCGGCACCAAGTTCAACAACAACACAGGAATATTTCACGATCGATCTGCGTTTCTACATACAAGAAAGATATTTTCCTTTGAGTAGGAATCCTCAAAGACTTTTCTATAGCCTCTCCACTAGCCTCTTAACCTGGACAACCTGTACAGTGGCATGACCTCCACATGACCCGAACTGTTCCCTGTGCTTCCACACCATCCTGACGTTCTGCAAACCTGTCTTAATTTAAAAAACGTAACCTCATATTCAACTAGACTCTCTGACGTTCACATGTCATTATGATGCAGTCAGGCTGTTTCTTGACCAGGTTCATCTCGATGCACCCGAATGTCCTTTCACCCTACCTTTGCTCTACCCTAGTGAACTCCCCCCCAAATACACACACACACACACACACACACACACACACACACACACACACACACACACACACACACACACACACACACACACACACACACACACACACACACACACACACACACACACACACACACACACACACACACACACACACACACACACACACACACACACACACACACACACACACACACACACACACACACACACACACACACACACACACACACACACACACACACACACATTTCCTGTAACCCAGTGAGTGCGTGACCGTTCACGCTCTTCCTCCTTAAGCTTTCACCCCCTCTGCTGCATGCCCCCCAGTAGGCAGGCCCCAGCGATGTCTTTCATTAATATACTCTTTACCTGAACAACCTGTTCCCTTCTGACCCTCGCTGTTTCACACATTCAAATAACCTGGACAGTATTTGTGTGACATATACACATTGCTTTAAGGCAGAATGATCAGCAACCAAAACTAAAATTTCATTTTTCAAATGCATTAGCAAATTATTATTTTTAGTTCACTTTTTAGAAAGATAACTACGATACTGAAGAATTCATTTTTTTAAATGAAGTATATCAAACAATATTTCAAATGAAAATTGTGTTTAAATAGATTTCGGCCTGTCTATCAAATAGATTTAATGAATGGAATTCTAGCCTTTTGGCTGCTTATTATTGATCCAGCCAGTGGTTTGAAAGGAAACAGCTGTATACAGGTATGTATACAGCTACAGGTGTGTGTACAGGTGTATACAGGTACAGGTGTATACAGGTACAGGTGTACACAGGTGTGTATGCAAGTGTGAGTACAGGTGTGTATACAGGGATGTATACTGGTGTGTGTATAGGTACAGGTGTGTGTACAGGTTTATACAGGTAAAGGTGTGTATACAGGTGTATATACAGGTATAGGTGTGTATACAGGTTTAGGACTATGTACAGGTGTATACAGGTATAGGTGTGTGTGCAGGTGAATCGTGCGGACACCTGTTGGTATGTGTTGTTTGTATGAAGCACAATATCAGGCTGGTTTATTAAATTCTTCTTTGACAGTTATTCTTGTTTTATTTTTCTTCAAGAAAACAAAACAACCGTTTGGGTCCAATGAGTTTATTACATTATAAATCATTACACAACAGTCACACATGTAGCAAAACTATACACAGTCAAAAATACACATAAACACAGGGGATCTAGATGTTATTGTCAATTTCACTGTATTTGTATCTTATTTATAATTGCACACACGCTTTATGGACATGGTTTAACTTTGATGAAAGTTAGAACATTGTTTGTGCATGTGAGGACTCAAACACAATTTGAGTCGCACTGGGAAGGTAACACAATAATACCATGTTACAGCTGGCAATCACACAGTTGCTCAAGGAAAAACATATAAACATACCACCATCCTCTACTAAGATGGTGGTATGTCTTTCCAACACTGGGGTCAAAACCATCAGGCCAAGCCCAGTGTTTTAAGGGCTGCAGACTGCTATATTTCTTGTTTTCGACGCCCCTGGTAGTTATTTCGCCACCCTGGGAGTCTAAACCAACAGCCTGGCAGTCATAATAAAACATAAACAATTGAAATACTTATTTTCAGTATATTATGTACTGTCACGGTAACAATACAATCAGATGAAGACCACAAATGCAATAGTCAAAACATACATGTTTATAAACGGAAATGGAAGAAGCATAGGACAGTATGGTTAGAAATGGCCGATAAATCATGTTTTTCTCTGCTTCTAAGATTAAACGCGGCGTCTTGGTTGTCTGTTGATGGAACCAACGCGGCAGCACTGCCACTAGGGGAGAGGTTCATCTTAAGAATCCAGTTATCTGTTGATAATATTGGTATACTGGCTGCACACACACACACACACACACACACATACATAAGCAGAGTTGCAGCCCGTAAATCTATCTAGGTAGAACATGAAAACACGGTCTTGTCTAACACTAGTATTAGTCAGTATTTGCAGTTGTAGTAGTAGTAGTACTATAAGTGGTATCACAGATGCAAGGTAGTTAGGCAGTCTTTAGTAAGAATTAATGTTGTTAATCATCTTTTTTAACATCCCATAATACTCGCTCACTCCACATAGCAGACTTCAGTGCTGTGACACGCCTTTTTTAATGAAATGTATTCGGGTTAACTTGTCAATCACGAAAATATTGTGTGCATTAGTGATAGAATCAAACAATATCAGACCCACATGCGCACAACACACATTGATAAAAACATTGACTTATTCTTTACCAAACTAGGAGTGTAAAAGTGTTCCCAGATAATTAACTGAAATTATCTTTGGCATTCGGGCATTAGTAATCACATCATTTTTCTTTGTTAGTCAAGTCACTGCAGGAGAATATTACTGTAAGTCTACATAAAGGTGAAGGTGGGCTGTGGTCAGTGTTTGTATAAGTAGGTTGTGACCTTTGTGTGCCCTAACTGTTAAAGTAGAAATGCTTTTCATGAGCTCAATTAGCCTTTCACAACAGTAACAGTTTTCATCAAACCCTGTTTTGTGCTGATATGGAAAACCGATGCAACTAAATGGATGAAAATCAACATGTAATTCAGTCCAGGGACCAACGAATGCAAGTCGTCATTTCTTCATCTTGAGGTCTGCTTCAATGGCACAGCGGCGCCCCCTAGTGCCCCCATCCTGTACATTCACGCACGCACACACACACACACACACACACACACACACACACACACACACACACACACACACACACACACACACACACACACACACACACACACACACACACACACACACACACACACACACACACACACACACACAGGACACTGTGCTTCAGGCTAAGACTAACATTTGCATAGTGAGTTGCTTGACGACTCTTTAATAAAGTAATAACTAACTAAATAATAAGTAGCTAATATTTGGGGGAAATTAAATCACTGTTTTTCACTGTTACTAGTCACTAACTTGTTACGTAATCAACTTTGCAAGAAGAAAATATTACACACCATTACCCATTAGTTCACGATACAATAGCTGATGAACAAACATGTGCAAAGAGTAGGCATGCGTTTGTGCCTACATGTGTAGGCTGCGTTATTAAGTAAAAAAAAGATGTCTGGCACAGATGTAAGGATGTACTGAGTGGGCACTTACAAAGAGAGACAGCAGGAAGGCAGGGGAGGCCATAGTCACACAATCCTGGAGAGAGAGAGAGAAAGAGCAAGGGATTGAGAGAGATAGAAAGATGGAGAGAGGGGGAAAGAAAGAAGGAGCGACAACGGCAGATAAAAGACTTAATCTAGACACAGTTCTAGATTATCGACCAACCCTTAAGTAGGAGCAGCACGCCTACTCTCTATCACCCCCCCCCCCACTCACCTTATCCGTGGCGTGGTCCTGCCTCCTCGCCTGCGTTCCCTCTTGGCCCCTCCCCCCGCCGGCCCCGCCCCCTCCCCTCTTGGCCCCTCCCCCAGCGGCGGCGGCCTCCGCGGCGGTCTGCATGATGAGCTGCGTGGCGAGGAACTGCTGGACGTGCTCGAGCACGTCGCGCTGCATGTCCAGCGCCATGAGGAACACGTCGTGGTCCAGGCTGTTGTACATGACGGCGTTGTGGAACATCAGCATCATGTCCCGCTGGAACTCGGCCGTGCTGCGCACCGCGCCCGCCTCGATGTTCCTCTTGATGGTGGACAGGTCCATCGGCCTGGCCGGGAGGTCGCACACACACACACAAATGCACACACGCACGCACGCCGGACGCATGCACGCACACGCACGCACAGCGGACGCACGCATGCATGCACGCACACATACGCACACACACACGCACGCACGGCGGACGCACGCATGCACACGCACGCACACACACACACACACACACACACACAATCAATATATGTAAAGCTTTTTTTGAGTTTGCATATAAGGTATTCATAAGTAAAAAACCCATACACAATCTAAATACGGTACAATAGACACTGACAGATTTTCGGATTAGTACGGATCAGCAAGTCAATGGATTTACATTTTGCCGCATTTAGCAGACGCTTTCATCAAAAGCGACTTAACACACACATTCACAGACCGACGGTGGAGTCAACCACAGAGGGCTACAGCCAGCTCGTCAGCAGTAAGGGTTAGGTGTGTTGCGCGGGGACACCTCGACACTCAGCTAGGAGGAGCCGGGGATCGAACGAGCAACCTTCCAGTCACAAGTAAACCCGCTCCACCTCCTGAGCTAAGCCAACTCTACGAAAGTCTTGATGTTTATGAGATTAACCAAAGAATGAGATACTCGTCCATTAGAGTCCATAGATCAGAGCGAGTCGTTCTTAAGCAATGGCTAATGCTGACTCTATAGCTAGGGCTAATCCCACTGAATGTGAATATGTACCTGTGCACGATACCATGGTATCCAGGTGCAATGTCATCCGTGACTGGCTGAAGGAACACATTGGCAAACCTACAGGTGAAAGGAAAATGTAAAAGACTGAAAAGGAAACTATGATGAGCTTGATTGGATGGTTAGAATGTAAGATGGAAGAATACTGACCTGTGATTCGCCGCTGCGCGCCACACCAACATGATGGCTTTCTTCCAGATCTTCTGAGCTTGTATTGCTTCCAGGTCCTCGCTGCACATAGAGCTGTAGAGGGGTGTGCCAAGATATACACAGTGAGTAAGAGGAAATGTGTCTTTTCTATGAGACACTGTGTGTTTCTATGAGACACTGTGTTTCTATGAGAAACTGAGTTTTGAATGATAAAGAGTGTGTTTCTATGAGAAAATGTGTGTTTCTATGAGAAAGAGTGTGTATCTACGTGAGAAATTGTGTTGTATGGCGAAGCCAACTCAAAAGCGAGAATACGATACCTCAAGGGGGGCCTAGCTTAAGCTTCAATCTACCCAGGGAATGTGTGTATTAGAATGTGTGTGTGCAAGTATGTGAGCCTACAGAGAATTCAGTTGAATAAAGGTCAGGGTCAAGTATAGTCCTCACTAGTCCATGTGTGTGTGCGTGTGTATGCCTGAGTGTGTGTGTGTGTGTGTGCGTGTGTGTGTGTGTGTGTGTGTATCTGAGCCTGTGGAGATGTCAGTTCAAGAGTCAAGGCCCTCCCAAGTATAGTCCTCACACATAGTTTCTGACTCAAATCACATCACACAGTTTCTCCTATCACTGCTACGCTTACGACCCTCAACTCTTCCTCTCTTTCCCCTCCACTGACAGCACCCTGATAGCAACACGTATCTCAGAATGTCTGGCAGACATCAGCACTTGGATGATTGCCCATCCCCTGAAGCTTAACCTCGACAAGACTGAGCTCCTCCTTGTGTCAGGGAAAGACTGACCTCACATGGACTTATTGATCACTGTCGTTGACATTGCGCTATCTCCAACACCAACCGCGAGGAACCTCCATGTGTGTTGATCCTTCAGATTTGCTCTCTACAACATCCGCAGGTTCAATCCCTTCCTCACGGAGGAAGCAGCTCAGCTCTTGTACTGGCCTACAAGGCGGTACACGGATGTGCCCCTGCCTACCTCCAAGAGTTAGTCAGACGCCACACCCCAGCTCGAGCGCTCCGCTCAACTGCCTCAGCTGGACGCCTTGTGCCGCCGTCGTTAAGAGCAAGCGAAGGTAGCACAACAAAGTCCCAACTCTTCTCTGTTTTGGCACCGCAATGGTGGAATGAGCTCCCTGCCGATTTCAGGACTGCAGAGTCGCTAAGCAGCTTCCGCAAGAGACTCAGGACTCACTTGTTCAGAGTTCACCTGGACTCTGCATAGCCTCCTTACCCCCCACCTCCACTCCTTCCTTTCTCTCCTAAAAACTCCCCTCTTACGCACTTTTTATATGCTTGTAATTTGTATGTCCTGGCACTTAAAAGTAGTACTTAGCATTTTGTAGCATCTTATCCTAGATATCTTTGTTGTGCACGGTGATTGGGTTAACATAGCAATTGTTAGTGCTTGGCCCTTGGTCCTATGAACATCCTTACTGTACCGACAGCGATATATTATTGTTTCTCTTTCTAGTGTAAGTCGATTTGGATAAAAGCATCTGTTAAATACCCTAAATGTAAAATGTAAATGTGAATGTAAATGTGTGTGCGTTTGTGTGTGTGTGTGTGTGTGTGTGTGTGTGTGTGTGTGTGTGTGTGTGTGTGTGTGTGTGTGTGATCAGACTCACAACTGGGAGGAGGCGGGGCTGCTGGGCGTGGAGGAGGCGGTGGCGTGGAGCTGCAGGGAAGAGGAGGCGGTGTGCATGCTGGAGCCGTCCTCGCTGCCGCTGGCCGGGGGCTCCATCTCCCCCTCCCCCTCCCCCTCCCCCTCAGACAGGAAGCCGCCGCCGCCCCCCTCCCCCTCCTCCTCCTCCCCCTCCCCCCGGCAGGCCTCGTACCCCTGCTGGGTGGCGGTGATGATGCGCTCCGACGCACCCCTCTCTTCACCGCCCTTCGTGGTCCCTCCTTCCTCCCTCCTCTCCTCCTCCTTCCTCTTCTCCTGGGGGGGGGGGGGGGGGGGGGGGGGGGGGAAGGAACAATCCCCATTGGAGTTAAGATCGCATTGCTGCAGACAGTTCAGCAATAAACTCAACACTATCATCATCATCATCATCATCCTCTCCAACATCCTCATCATCCTCATCATCCTCATCCTCGTCATCATCACCATCATCATCATCATCATCATCATCCTCATCACCACAGCTCTGGCCCCAGTGGGAGGTGTGTGTACCTTGCGGTGTCTTTCTGTCAGTGGGCTATCTTCTAATAGTGAGTCTGCCGGGACAGTAGATGAATCATAAGAAGGGAGATGGTTACGCATAGTGCCCAGGCGGCGGGCCACACTACACCACATCGTATGCAAAAGCAGAGACAATTCAGCAGACGGCAGAGGCCCCCCCGCCCCCCTGCGGCCCTCGTACCTCCGTGAGGACCGTCGCAGCCTTCCCGCTCGGCGACGGAGAAGTCGGACGCGGATGAGGCGGGCTTCGGCCGTAGAGGCGTTCTGGTCAGGAGGGGTTCGGGACGCGAGGAGGAGGAGGAGCTGGAGGGAGGAGGAGGAGGAAGAGGAGGAGGGGGGGGAGGGGGGGGAAGACCTCCGCCTTGGTACATGGGGAGGAAGCGGCGGTGGTGTTGTACCCCCAGCGCGTCTGTCCTGGCCCCCGTCGGACCTCCATGGCGGGACGGGACGGGGGCGGTGGCGCCGCGCCCAGACCCGGGCGTGGGCTCCTGGGGTTTGAACGGGCCGGGCCCCCAGCAGCTCCCCACCAGGGCGTGGCCCCCCTCCTCACACAGCGACAGGGCGGCCTCCACCGCCGCCGCGTCCAGCACCTCCGGGTGCTCCACCGTCTGGGGGGAGGAGCCACCGTCAGGGGGGAGGAGCCATATCTAGGACTTTGTTATATCTAGGACTCTTAAGCTGCTTTCTAGCAGCCTTGGCATAAGGTTTCATTTTTTTATTTTTTTTTTATTTCTTATCTAGGTCAATAGTCTGGTTTATTTGACCTTAATCCCAGTTGTAGTATTAAAGGGCTTCCCAGGCTCCCATTTGACACGCCTCACCCCTGCCCCTCTAAAAGGCAGGAACGTTCCTCAGTCCTGCTCTGTGAAAGGTTGGCATGAATCAATGTTTGATCTTAACCAGGAAGTACGCATGGGCTGTTGGAAAAATTGATGATGCCAGCTTTGGCACGACAGGTAGCCCCGGTAACGGTAAACAAGAGCATCATCATAGCTAACGAGGCTGGCCTGACGTAACAAATTAACCACAGCAGAGTCTCTGGTGGCAGATCCCTCCTCTAGTGTCTCGTGTGAAGGTCATCACCTTCTCCTCTATGATGGCGATGATGTCGCCCACTGTCTTCAGGTCCAGCTCGTCCCCCATGTAGGACCCGCCCACCTCCTCCTCCTCCTCCATCTCCTGACTCACCACCGGGCCCCCGAACACATGCTGGTACCCATAGGGCCCCACGACCGCCAAACCACCTGCAGGACGCCAGGCAGGTTAAATGGTGAAAGACTTGTGAACCAAGTACAGCCTCTATAGGCGTAGCTCTGCTGTCATGGTGCCGGATATAGTGTTTTTTATGGAAGGCAGTGAGGACCAGGCCCGCCGCTCCCTATACGCAGAGTACGCAGAGTGCGTAGGGCACCAAGTACCTGAGGGGGCACCAAAAGGTTTGTAAAAAAAAAAGACATTATTGAATTTAAAAAATATGTAAATTAGTTATGAAGAGGCCCACCGTTGTTTGGTCTTAATTGTATAACCTATCACTCAATTTCGGCAAATTAGATGTTTTTACCTAATATATAAAAAGGGGCTCCCCCCCCCGCTCGCGTAGGGCACCGAAACGGCCAGCAGCGGCCCTGGTGAGGACAGTAGGGTGGCTTTGGTGATTGACCTCTAGCCTAACACCAATGGCTGCAGCGTGCCCTGTAGTCATCTGACAGCACGAGGCCCACAGCCCTGACCTGCTCCTTAATGACGAGCAACATCACTCCCTGTCGGACGAAAGCCTCTGCCTGAGTTACACAGCAGGGGGTCGTTGGGTGGACAGGAAGCAGACCTGTGCTGGTTAGGACAGCGGGGTCCACGGGAAGTGGGTTGCCGGCAGGGTGGGTTGCCATGGAGACCGAATCAGGAGCAGGCATGAAGCTGGGCGGAACAGAGGCCTGGCTGGGAGCGCATTCCAGGAGACGAGAGAGGGTGGGAGCGCCTGGGAGGAAGGCACGCGTTCACACACACACACACACACGCACACGCACACGCACACATTCAAACACACGCAGGCACACACGCACGGATGCATATTTAGCAGCGCACACTCACACATGACACATAACCCAGTGTTGGCGAAGCACTTATTCAGGAATTCCTTTCTCCTACCACTTACCACCTTATTTAATACCACCTTAACACAGCCAGTATAGACCAGAACGACTAGATAGTTATCATCTATATATTTATCATTAAATTACCTCATTATTCTATATATTATTATCGTTTCATATTTGCATTACTATAAACTCAGCAGACTATTAAATACAGACATGGAGCTGGTAGGAGCGCCTGGTGTCCTGAGTGGACAGGTCCGTGCCTGAGAGGCCCCGTACGGCTCAGACTGCCAATACCTACCTGTTGCCTGGGAGCCAGGTGGCGGGGGCGGGGCCAGCTGCAGGTCATGTGACCCCGTGACATGACCAGACGGCTCTCCCTCCCCAACCTTAAGACAGGAAAAACATTACATTCAAATGTTGTTGTTTTTTTTTCTTTTTTCCAATAGGCTTCTCTTTTGCTCCATTTTTTTTTTCCGCCCCCGCAAACTGTGCACATGCAGGGCCTACCGGTCTGGGGTTCCCGGGTAGAGCGCTGCCTTTCTTCAGCAGCTCAGAGAGCAGCGGGGAGGGGGGCGGGGTCGTCCTCTGGCCCAGCGGTTTCCTCAGAAGGGAATCTTCCAGGAGCACGGCCTGGCAGACGTCTCCGTTGCTGGGCAGAGGAGACTCATCGGTCATGGTGGGCGGGAACCCGGGGGACACTAGGACCTACGGGAGGACGGGCAGGAGGCGGGTTGGCACGCGGGTCAGGTAGTCACACTGAATATTATTTTATCTTCTATCATTAACATCGCCATTATATTTTACTGACCAGTTTATTTTTTTTAGTGAACTAAGCCTGTCCCTAATATAACGTCATATTAACAAATTTGGCCGACACTCTTAAACAAGGCCGACTATGAATTGTCAGGCAATTCAGATACAAGTCAATAAGAACCCGCAACGTTTTAGGCTGAGTTGTCATAATCTGGAGGCTGGGGTGGCCTCCCCCTTGAACAACAACACTCAAGCCACATAACTGCTCCTGAACGACACGCATCTGACTCCACGAAGTCCCTTGGGGTGAAAGTGTGAAGACGTAATATCCTCTTTGAACGGACAGACTCACACTCCTGATGGGGCTGGGCTGGCCCTCAACGGTCAGGGCTCCATGGGGGGGCCCGTCGCTGGCGGGGGGCTCCAGGCTAGGGGAGGGGCCCTCTTGAGGACAGAGGGCCACGGTGCTGGCCCCTCTCCTCACTGCAGTCTTGGCCGTCTGACGAGCTGTCCACAGGGAGCCGTTACTTCAGCAAGCATCATCAGTAGTGTGTGTCAAATACGACTGCGTCACGGTCAAACAGACAGAGTTTATGTTGGGGTGTGATGTGAGGCAACATGTCTTCAATACCAAACGTTAGTCTTCCACCCACTGACTAGCCCGCATGGAGCATTCACAAGTTATTTGCCCGGGTTTCGAACTATTACTGCTGCACCTTAGTGCCTTTACTCCAATTAAAGGTGGCGACAGTAGCACAGGAGGTAGGGCGGGTTGACTCGTCATCGAGAAGGTTGCTAGTTCGATCCCCGGCTCCTCCTAGATGAGTGTCGAGGTGTCCCTGAGCAAGACACCTCACCCTGACTGCTCCTGACGAGCTGGCTGTCGCCCTGCGTGGTTGACTCCGCCGTCGGTGTGTGAATGTGTGAATGTGTGAATGAATGGATGTGAGTCGCTTTGGATAAAAGCGACAGCAAAAGTAAATGTAAAGGTTTAGTTTGCATTCTGTGTTATACTATTCACCCATTTTGGTCCCTTGGGTGTAGATTGTCTTATTTAAAGGAAAAGTCTATTGTTTCATGGTTTGTCTACGTCTGTATGTCTTCTCGTATGGACGCTGGTTGTGAGAACAGTGAAGAACAGCCATGTACCCTGATAGGAAGCGTCCGTGCTCTTCCTCTTCTCCTCTGCTTCCTCCTCCGTCTGTTTCCTCTTCCTGTAACGAGACACCATCTTGCTATTTGTAATGTCTGATGCTGTCCACTGAGCTTAAAGGGGACATATTATACCACCAGGTGTGAGTGTGATTAGCCTTACAAGCCGTTTCGAAAATCTGCCCCTTAAGACATCACTAGTGGGCGTGTCCACCTAGATCTGTGCTGGATAGATCCGTCTAACAGCCTACCCAGTGGACTGGAGTAAACGTTGCTCCTCTATCCAGCACAGATCTAGGTGGACACGCCCACTAGTGATGTCATATGGGGCAGATTTTCGAAACGGCTTGTAAGGCTACACCTGGTGACATAATACGTCCCCTTTAAAGAAACAGGGATAACTGTGTTTTTCTGTGTATTAAGACAGACAACGTGTTGTTCCTTACTCAGCGATCTCTCCCCACACCTCATCCATTCTGCAGTCAAGGTGTCCGGCCTGGATCAGCTGGGCCTCCTGTTTAAGCTTTCTGCAGATCGGAAGGACACATCTCCTGTTACTGCGGCTCAACTGACCTTGATGCTGTGGTTCAAAGGATGGTCATGGAGTCCTGACCTCTTCCACAAAACAGTGCCCTGTTTACCAGTAGGATTTAGTAGGAAGCAAATTGTGTGGTGTATGTACCTGAGACTCTACTGTAGCTGAGACTCTACTGTAGCTGAGACTCTACTGTACCTGAGCTCTACTGTACCTGACTCTACTGTAGAAGAGACTCTACTGTAGCTGAGACTCTACTGTACCTGAGCCTCTACTGTACCTTAGCCTCTACTGTAGGTGAGACTCTACTGTACCTAATACTCTACTGACATGAGACTTTACTGTAGAAGATACACTCTACTCTAGCCTGTACTAGACCTGAGCCTGTACTGTACCTGAGACTCTACTGTACCTGAGACTCTACTGTACCTCAGACTCTACTGTACCTGAGCCTCTACTGTACCTGACTCTACTGTAGAAGAGACTCTACTGACCTGAGACTCTACTGTAGAAGAGACTCTACTGACCTGAGACTCTACTGTAGAAGAGACTCTACTGATCTGAGACTCTACTGACCTGAGTCTCTACTGTACCTCAGATTCTACTGTACCTATGACTCTACTGACATGAGACTCTACTGACCTGAGCCTCTACTGTACCATAGCCTCTACTGTAGGTGAGACTCTACTGTACCTAATACTCTACTGACATGAGACTTTACTGTAGAAGATACACTACTGTACCTCAGACTCTACTGACCTGAGCCTGTACTGTACCTGAGACTCTACTGTACCTGAGACTCTACTGTACCTCAGACTCTACTGACCTGAGCCTGTATTGTACCTGAGACTCTACTGTACCTCAGACTCTACTGTACCTGAGCCTCTACTGTACCTGACTCTACTGTAGAAGAGACTCTACTGACCTGAGACTCTACTGTAGAAGAGACTCTACTGATCTGAGACTCTACTGACCTGAGTCTCTACTGTACCTCAGATTCTACTGTACCTATGACTCTACTGACATGAGACTCGACTGACCTGAGACTCTACTGACCTGAGCCTCTACTGTACCATAGCCTCTACTGTAGGTGAGACTCTACTGTACCTAATACTCTACTGACATGAGACTTTACTGTAGAAGATACACTACTGTACCTCAGACTCTACTGACCTGAGCCTGTACTGTACCTGAGACTCTACTGTACCTGAGACTCTACTGTACCTCAGACTCTACTGTACCTCAGACTCTGCTGACCTGAGACTCTCCTGTACCTCAGACTCCTGTACCTGAGACTCTACTGTACCTGAGCCTCTACTGTACCTCAGACTCTACTGTACCTGAGACTCTATTGACCTGAGACTCTACTGTACCTCAGACTCTACTGTACCTCAGACTCTATTGACCTGAGACTCTACTGTACCTGTGCTCCTCCTGCGTCTCCCTGATCAGCCTCTTCAGCTCGTCGATGCGCTCGGCGGTGAGTCGGCGCACGATCACGTCCTCCACCGTCTCCACCACTTCTCCTCGCTCCCCGCGTTTCCGTCTGAGGAAGCCAGAGGCCAACGATGGAAACAATCACATCCTCCCTTGCTGTACCTTTTAATTCTTTGAACTAGTTCCAGGTCCGATGAGAAAACAGACTCATTATAGTTGGATATTTTGATGTTGCATGGCAAGCAAGTAAATAAGTGTTGCTTTAACCCAGCCATGGTCTGTTTACCTTTTTCTTTAAATGAAAACTTCAAAATAAAAGTGGGCTATACTTACTTTGGGGCTTCTGTCGATTCTAAGAGCTCTGAGTACTGGGAGGCACAGTGCTGTGGAAATAAAGGAGATATAGTTGTCTATTGCTATTTATTATAACATATAATAACAAGGATAAGGTGCAGGTTGCCATGGCTTCTTGAATACATTACATACAGTAGTGTTATGTAACAGTCGGTCCTGCTGCAGTGAATATATAGGGTTTGACATACTGTTTTTGAACAGTGTTGTTGGTTCTGACAAATCAAATCCAGTCGGCCTACCTTTTGAGAGAACCAGTCCGGAGGTCTCCCCGGTTCTGCAAACGGTTTTATGGCCCGACTCACAGACACCCTGTGCAGGTATAAATCCATTGAAAAAAATGTCAGAAGTATTCAAACCTATTTATAATAATATATGCCTGTCACTGCAACTAAGCTTTTACCGATCGGTGTATGACATCGAATGCACTTCTAAAATGATGGTATATTTGTTCTTGCATTGATAGTTGGAGTAGCATTAGGATGTATAGCAATG